>NC_090934.1:615610164-615913194 GCF_040938575.1 Ambystoma mexicanum | reverse complement strand
GTCACGACAGGATGTGAGATATGTGTGGTACATGACATGGGACGATGCACCATGAATGGATGTGTACTGTCACAGGTCCCATGTACAGGCGCGGGAGTGTCACGAAACAACCACCCCCACCATGTCCCGGGTGCCTGCAAGGTCAAACTCACACAGGCCCCTGAACCCTGGTGGGGAAGGAGGTTCAGGGATATGCAGTCGGGACAGGTGTTGACACACTGGATGACTGGAATGAGTGGCAGGAGAGGGGAGGAGGAATGACACATGAAACTAGGGAATGCACGAAAATGTACAACCTGCATGAACACATACACAATCCAAACAAACTTGCACATCATTGTCATGGCCTTCTGTAGTCCAGGCTCAGGAGTGGTACGAACCAACCACCCCATCTAGGGTTTTGGCGCCTGCAAGTTCGGGGTTTACACAGGCATCCGCAACCCCAGTGGGGAAAGAGGGTCAGGGAACGTTGCTTAGATAGGTACGGGAAGCAGGAACACCGGGTAGAGGGTACAGGTTTCAAAATTGCATAGGATCACGGGTGATTAGGGAGAAAAAACATACCAAATTGAACCACACATACATCCATGCATCAGTACACTCCCCAGCAAGCCTATGCAGAGCAGTTCGAAAGAAAAACAACAAGACACTTAGCTCTGGTTTTGAGTGCTGGCCTCCTGCCTGCGCACTCTCAGGTCCGGTTACAGGAGCACTGCAATGCTGCAAAGAGAGCCACAGTCAACAACCTGTACGTGCCAATTACACAAAAACACAACACCAAACATGCCCCATAGCAACAAACTACTCTACAAACAGACAATCTGTGGTCGATGCTTCGTACCCATATATAACATCACCCCTGTGACGGGTCATACACAGTCAATGCAGTAAGTCAGCCGCTGGTGGGTGCGTGGCAAATGGAACACCAATGTGTCACAATTCACACAACATGTTCCCTGGGTAAGCAGACAGACCCATATAGCAAGCCATGACTACAGAGCAAGTTGCGTACCAGCATGACCGAAACAAAGTTGGCAGTGCATTTATCATAAAGTATGTGGAAAAGACATGCACTGCACCCGAGTATGTCCCTTGCTGTATGTCCCTGTGAGCTGCCCCTTTCCATGTCTCGGAAGGCTACATGGTTGATACAAGTGCCTTAATGGACCTTGGTGTACCGGAGGGTATGTGCCACTGCCCCTGCATGTGTCCCAGACAACCCTACTATCACCAGCCATCAGTCCACAAACACATCTGAGCTGCATTGTGTGCTTCAACACCAATATTCGTCTAAGCTCACCCTCAGTGCTGTGACTAAGCCTGCATGTGCAACTCGCCTGGTACAAGCTTTGCTGTGTTGTGGCCCCCCTGTGATGCTCACCTTGCCTGGAGTTCCTTGGAACATGTCAGCCGTTCTAGGATGTGTGTCTGCAATCACTGTGCCTCTGCTTGTGCACACATGTGCATGTGGGCACCAACAAACGGGTCCAGAATTCCGTCGTCCAATGGGCCATGTCTGCTGGCAAAGGTGCTCTGGAGGCTCCTCCCCCTGCAGAAAGGGCATGAAACACATGATTAATGCTTCAAAGTCATCAGTGTGTGCCTCATCAGGCATCTCAATACTTGACCATGTCAGAGAGTCACATCACAAATCACACCATCAGTCCGTCTTTCACATCCAAAGTGTGGAACACTATCTACAGCATGAATTGCAACAAGCACGTGTACAGGAAAGATATGAAACATACTACACAATGCATAGCAATCAATGTACACATTAATCATGACACACCCCATCTAGCAAAAGCTGAACAGTGGACAATGACACCTAAATCATCCCCACTAGGGGTGTCAACACAAGTCACACAGCACCAGACATGCCACAGATATGACAGTCCAAAGCCCTTGTGTAATATTCTGTAACACCGAACCATCCTTGAGAGCCCATGGATAAGGGAGGCAGGAGTGGCATATGTGAGTCAAGGACCCCAAGCAGCAAACACATACACAAGACAACCATGAAGGGCCCAGCTGGAACAGACAGTGGATGCCTTCAAAAGCCACAAAGCACCGCACCGTCACATGAAAGCACAATAGACTAGCAATTTTAAACTAAATCAACTATTAACTAATTACACTAACAATGGAAAACCTACATTACCTATTTAAACTAACTATCAAACAGAAACTTAACTAACTAAACTAAAAGAAAAAGAAAAATGGCCACATACGACCCGGGGGGGAGGGGAGGCACCCAGGAGGGGGGAGGTACAGGGTGCTGCTCAACATCCACATGCGATGATGCTGAGCCATGGGCTCAATGCCTGCACAGCCCGACCTATGTGGGAGATAGATGGTCGTCCGAGTCTGGCTCATCCTGTAAAGGAGGACGTGGCACAGTAGCCTGGCCACGCCTAGCCACAGCTTGCCCCTCGTCGGCAGCAAGTCTGCCGGACGGGTGAGCCTGGTTCTGTGTGGCGATGTGACATAGGTCTGCATGCAGAACCTCACGTGATACACGTGCTTCCTCTTGCAAGGTAGCATGTGTAACACAGAGTTCCTCCTGCAAGGCCTGGCTGGACAACCGCTGCACCTCCTGGCAAGCCTGTAGCTCAGCCGAGATGGTACGCTCAAGCTGTGCAAACCTCTCCTCTGCCTGCTGCCTCTGGGACATCATAAGGACACCCAGAGTGGATTTTAGGGAAGCAAACTCCTCCATCAGGGCATCCATGTGCGCCTCTGCGTGAGCAGCAATTGCTTGACGCAGAGACGACATTTCAGCCTGGCGGGCCCTGTCTGAGGCCGCCATGCCCAGCCTGAGCGAGCGGGCCGTGGACCGTGCCGCCTGCTGCTGGAGAAGCACCTGCCTAGCAGGGGGGGAGCACAGATCGGGCCACACGTTCCATGCTCTCAGCGATGTTCTCCATTGCTGCCCCCTGCCGTTCAGAATTGGCAGTCATGTCTTGCTCCCACTCAGTATACAGCGGTTGCACGCGGCGACTGCGTTGCCGGGCTTGACCCCTGCGGGACCCAAGGACCGGGGGTCCTCGCTGTGTTGGCACCGCCTGCAGCTGCACGACTACATGCCCCCGTCGACGTGATGTCCCAGGCACATCAGTGACTGGTGTGGAGGGTGACCCTGCGTCCCGATCCACCACGGGCGGAGGAACCAAGACTGTCTGATCCCTCAGTGCAGGTGTCGCAGACAGAGGAGTGTCCACATCAGAATCACTCACCCCTGACACATGGACTTGATGCTCATCCAACTTAACATGGACGTCAGAGTCGTCATCAAGGCTGGACTCATAGGCAGCCAGAGACAAGATGGACTGCAGCACTTGGCGGTTTTCGTGGCCTACCACCCCACGACCCCCACTAGTACCGGGTTGATGTGGTGTTACCAACCCTGTGTCTGGCATGACAACACCATCCTCCGCCTCCATTGCGTCATCACCTGAAAAATAGAGAGAAAAAGGTCACTACACATGTCAGAAGCACACGACACACACACACACCGACAGCAAAGGCATCCGGCAGACATGTGACACACAACATATGACCTGGCATGCATGCTGGGTCTACTTTGAATAGCTTCTGTGATCAGACCTGTTGAAAGGTGGCAGTTTCCATGGAAGTGGGTCTATGCAGTGCAGAAAATGTGTACGCCACTCACTACCTACATGTACAAGCACTCCATGGTGTGTGCCAGGAAATGTGAAGGCAGTGCAATGTCAAATTCAGACATCACGTGCATTGTGCATTCAATGTGTACCATGTCTAGAAGCCAAGCACCCCTCCACCCCAGTACCAAAGCAGGGATGCCTAGCATGGTATCAAAAGGCTGACCATACACCTGTGTATTGACAGGCAGTGTTGACTGGCATCAACAGCTTAATGTGATTCAAATTACAACACTGCAAATGATGCTGGGACAGTGGGCAGGACACATGATGAAAACTCCGGAGGCCCCCACGTGTGAAGAAGACACAACAAGAGTTGGACAGAGTCATTGGCCATTGAACAGGCTGAGGCCTGTGAGCCACACAGATTGTCAGAGCCTAAACATGTGTGCAACGCAGGACTGAGCCACAGTTGACATGGGGAGGCCGATGAGATGGCAGGCAATGTATGTAACCAAGGACTCATATTACAGTGATCATCCAGTCAAGGACACATAGGGACATGCGTGCAATGCACATGGAGCATGAATGGGCACTCATGTCTCTGCAGGACATCTGACCCATGCACAGTACAAGTGAGATACCCTGCATCGAGTACTAAGGCTGTACCACACGGCATATGTCTGGCAGTTTCTACGCTGGAAGTTAGCATCTACACAGGACACATGAACAAGAAACTACACATTGGCAAGATTGAAGAAGACCAGTGCAAAGGTGGAACTGGGGTGCAGAGTGGCGGAGGAGGGGCAAGGGAGCATGCCCACATGGAGTCCTGCATGCAGGCAGAGGAGACATGCATGACGGAAACATTGCATTACTTACACATCAGAACCATGTACACGTCACATGTAGCAGCAATCATGCACAACACATCCCACAAGTGAAACACACACGTCCTCAACAAACACGCATCAACACTCACTGGACTGGGCATCAAAGTCCAGCATCTCTCCCACTCCTTCGACCAATTCAGGTGGTATGAACTCCGCAACGAGAGCCTCATGCGGAGTGAGTTCTTCCTCCTCTGGTGCAGGCCCACCGGCAGTCACCAGAGTCAAGTTGTAATTTGAGGCACGCTTAGCCTTAGTGCTGCGCTTGATGTCATTCCAGCGCTTTTTGCACTCCTGCGCCGTGCGCACCTCATGGCCGAATGAACTGACATGTTCCGCAACATGCTTCCAGTGGGTGTCACGTTGGGCAGCCGTAGTCTGACTATTGGCACCCACTAGCATGTCACGGCTGTGGCCCCGCACGTAGTCCACGAGGAAGTCCAGTTCCTGCTTACAGAAAGGCTTCTTCCTCGACGTGCAGGAGGTCGTGGCTGTGTGTGGGGTCCCAGCCTGTGCTGCAGGTGCAACCTTCCTCCTCTTGGACTGTGGCGCAGACCCTGGCTGGCTAATGCCGCCCTGACCAGTATGGCCAGTGGGTTCGGTGGATTGAGCCAAGGGAGTGGCAGGTGGAGGGATGACCAAAGGCCTGACTTGTGTCAGTGGCAGCTGGGTGCCCACTAATGGACCCTGCGCAGCAACATCAGCTGTGGCAGGCTCATTGACCGCAACGGTCCTGGTTGGCAGACTCACAACCGGGGTGCTGTTGGGTGCATCTGCCCCTGCACTTGCCAACACCCGGCTGTTCGGGGCAGCAGATGACATGACTGCCCCAGGGACACGTGTCTTGGTCTGAGCAGCCCGGCGTGCCCCTATGGGTTCCCCCCTGGCCTGTTGGAGATCTACCAAGGGCTCTTCAAGTGCCAACGCAGCCTGCGCTGGCAGACCCTGAGCCTGGGTGGCGGTGTCCACAGCTGCACCTGCAGCTACCACTACACTTGGGCCCGTGGCAGTCGATGGAACGGACTGCCGGGTCATACGGGTGCCAGTGCCAGATGCAGGAGCTGCATCCCCCGGAACCACAGGGGGTGGTGGCATGGCTGCACCGACACATGGCACAACATTGTGCTCAAGTGGCGCACCCCTGCCTCTTCCCCCTCTGTGGCTGCCCTGGACACCCTGGAGTCCCCCTACTCCCTGGTCACCACGGCCATGTCCCCGACCACGTCCGCCACGAGGAGGACGCCCAGCTGAGGCGCCCCTCACCTTTGGTGGCCTCCCAACCATGGCACAGATGTAGTAGTGCTGGCACAGATGGAGTGGTGCCAATGGGAGGTGTACACCACAATTGACCTGGGCAATTGGGGTGAAGGGGGTGGGAAGCAAGATGTTAACAGCCCCCCTGCACCTGCAAGGCTGTATGTGACCCCGGTGATGTGGTGACGGGTCACGCAACGCTCAGGCACCCCAAAACTGCAGTAAAACCGTGCACGCAACCCTGCAGCCTACGTGCGTGGATTCAACCTCCCGCAGTACACGGTGGCACCCAGTAACACGAATAACGCATACGCGTGGGACACGCAGGCTACTATGACATCAAAAATGGGTGCGATACACAGGGGCACCCGCAGTGGGAAAAAGAGCGTGTGCGACTCACCGTCTGACTAGCGCGATGCAGAAAAACACGCGTAGCCAATACCCCCACCAAAAGAAGAGATACGTCCGTGATAGCTGTGAAGTTGTGATGGCGCGCGAAACAACAGGAAGCAGCAACACACGTCGGTCTCCACGAAAGGCACGTACAGCGAACTGCTGGGCCCGCTCACCTTTAACCCGTGCTGAGGGAAACGCATGCGCGCGTCACGTCACATAGGCGCATGGGCCCTTTCCAAGTATTACAGGCGGACGTGCAGTTTTCCACGCGCGCTTACGCGCATGGGCCCTTTCCTCGTATTACACGCAGACGTGCAGTTTTCACGCGCGCTTACGCGCATGGGCCCTTTCCTCGTATTACACGCGGACGTGCAGTTTTTCACGCGCGCTAAAATGCCCATGCACATCTGTATGTGTTACGTCACAGGGGCGCTTGCGCTTGGGGGGCCTTCTGTCCAATGAAAATGGGTATGCGTGCAGACGCGCTTACGCGCTAAGGGCCTTTCCTCGAATTACACGCTGACGTGCAGATTCTTCACATGCCAAATCACTCCGTATCAAGCTGGCCACGCGTAAGCACACGGAAGACCACGCTCCTGCCCAGAAGGCCGAACTACTGCCCCCCAGAACCCCGAGCACACTCCCACCTGCCATCTGCTGCTGCCTGACTGCCTGCTGCCCACGTGCCCTGCCATTTGCTGCCTGCACATCAGCCAGGGGTGCTGTTGCTGTGACCACCCTTGCTGGAACTGAAGACTCCCGACTGGGATTCCATCGCTCCATAGCCCAGCCCCAGGACCCAGTTGCCCACCCACTCCTGCCTCTGGGGTTGTCATGTCGGGGCAAACACCATCTGAGACCACTGACAACCCCCGGCCAGAGAGGCAGAGGGGCACCAGCTTCAGTGCCACCTAAGTTGGTGTCCTGGTGGAGCAAGTCCTGGGGCAGTATGATGCCCTCTTCGGAAGTTCCCGCGCCGACAAGGAAGGACGGACTCGGATCTGGACTGACATCGTGACTGCCATCAACGCGACTTACAACATGTCAAGAAGCGCTGGGAGGACTTCAGGTCCAGGACCCTGAACAAGGCCCGGCGCCTCTTGAAGGCAGCGGATGCCAAGGGGCGCCGGGGCCACTTGTCGGAAGAACAGATGAGGGTCCTGGAACGCATATCCCCAGCGCTCCACGTCCAGGTCCTTGAGAGGCAGACCCGTCTGGAGTCGAGCGGTAAGTGTACATGCATCCTGATTGTGAGCAGTGCGTGTGGTGATTATTCAGTAGTGTGCAGGTTGCACATCTGTTTGTATGGGGTCAAGTATGGGTGGGGGTGTACAGGGCCGTGGGGCTAACACATGCGAGGGCTGGAATGTGTGAGACATGGATGGTGCTTGTGTGTTTAGGCTTGCATGCCAAATGCAGTTGTGTGGGCACACATGTTTGGATGAATGTGTATGTAAGTAGACATGTCCGTGATGTCACGCATGTATGTTGTTTTCGGCTGCATGTATCAGCACTGTGTACATGTGCATGTGTGTGTATTTGACAAGGGTGCAACAGTGATGCAACATGGATGCATGTGACAGCGGTATGTGGAAGCCTGATTGGCAGATGTGACATGGATGGCCGTCTGAACACTGCGACACTTGGCAGAGGTGTACACATGCATGCAAGTGTGGTGGTGTGTGTACATGTGTGGTGCACTTCCTGTGTTGCATGTGATGTCTGGCTCACCTTTGGCTGCTCATGCTGTTTTATGTGTATGGATGGTGCTGGCAGTTGCGATATGGCTGTGGTATGGCTCATGTGTGCGAGTTGAAATGACATGTGTGTTGGGGATTGTGATGACATGTCTGAGGTTTGCCAATGCCACTCATGTACAACTGTCATGTGTGTATGTGTCCATTGTACAGTGCCCTGATGCCTGTGTTTTGTTTCTCCCTGTCTGCACCGTCAACTGATGAAGAGGGCGGAGAAGGTGCTGTGGAGCACAGCGGCGGGGATCCCACCGCCAGCTGGAGATGCAAGGCCCCGCTCCCCTCCCATGTTGTGATCTCGTCGGGGAGTGAGGAGTCCGGTGCCGCGTCCCAGGCCGCAGCTGCCGAGGGGAGGTCCAAGAGGCAGAGGTTGGAGTTGGACTCCTCGGCAGCAGAAGGGGCAGCTGGGACCCCACAGGGCCCAACAGGGGAAGATGGCACGGAGTCATCCAGGTTGGTGGGGGGTTTGGTAGAGGAGGAGGCCGTGCAAGCACCAGAGACGGGGTCTGGAGGTGGGGATCCCACTGGTGCTAGTGGTGCAGTGCAGGACCAGGGACAGGAGGCAGCACAGGCCGCTGCGGAGGTGCCTGTGTGCAATCCTGTCCCTGATCCTGTCCCTGCATCATCTTGCACCAGCAGAGATGCCTACGTCCAGACCCGTTTCCAGGCAGGGGATGAGCTCACGTCAACTGGCCTTCCTCTGCCTGCGGACGTGGCTATCCGGGTCCGGGTTGAGCCTGTCCTGGCTGGTGTGGCGTTGCGTCAACGGGCCATGCGAGGTGACCTGCAGTCTTTTCATGAGGAGACTGCACGTCATCTCGAATGGCTCGTTGACCACGTCAGCCTGCTGGGACAGGTCACCCAGGCCGGATTCCTCCGTCTGATGGGGCTTGCTACTACCCCCTCCTCAACTGTACCCCCTACACCTGGAGGTGGACACGTCTGCGGCCCTGCGGACCCTCGGGGCCATGGAGGAGGACCGCCTCCGGGACATTGAGAATGAGTTCGATGATGCCCTGGCCCGGGACATCCACAAGTGAGCCGTGAAAATAGCCTGCTGCCCTTGTACATAGTTATGTAGGTAGTGTTAGGTTTCATTTTTGTTTTGATTTTATTTGGACCTTTCGTACATTGGCCACATTTTTGTATATAGTTTATTTTATTAGTTAGTGTAGTTAGATAGGTTTCCTTTCTTTTGTTGGGATAATGGACCCTGGCTTGTTCCCATGTACATAGGTCACTGTTGGATTGTATTTTTTTTTCACATTTTAACCATGGAGCAATGGCTTTCTTTTTTATTTCCCATTGGATTTTGTTTTGTGGTATTGACTTTGGACAACATTACTTTGGAATTTTATTTTTGGTTTTGCTTTTTTTCACTGACATGCTTCTTTTAATTTTTGTACATTCACATTTCTGTTTCTTCATTTTTTATTCTATTTATGTTATCTTTAATACATATTCTTTTTGGTGAACTTCAATGTGTGGTATCTCATTGGTTTCATGCATTTCATGATATGGGTTTTGAGATTCACTGACACCCATTGGGTGTATGTGAGGGAAATGTGTTTGTTTCGGAACTTGCAATTGGTGTTCTGTGATGTAATTGCAAATTATGAGTGGGTGGATGCAATACTCGGGTGGGTGTTTTGCATTTGGAGGCTGACCATAGGGACCAGGGATCTAGATTGTGATGACATGTTGGCTGGGGAACATGAGTTGCACATGGGTAGGGGCCTGCTGGCAGGTGCCCCACAGTGCTGGGGGGTGGGGGTGGTGGGGAACATGAGTTGGACATGGGTGGGGGCCTGCTGGCAGGTGCCCCACAGTGCTGGGGGCTGGGGGTGGTGGGGAACATGAGTGCGACATGGGTGGGGGCCTGCTGGCAGGTGCCCCACAGTGCTGGGGGGGTGGGGGTGGTGGGAGACATGAGTGGGGGCCTGGTGGAGGCTGCCCCTGGTGGCTGGGGGGTGGGAGTGGTGGGAGACATGGGTGGGGGCCTGGTGGAGGCTGCCCCTGGTGGCTGGGGGGTGGGGGTGCTGGGAGACATGGGTGGGGGCCTGGTGGAGGCTGCCCCTTGTGGCTGGGGGGTGGGGGTGGTGGGAGACATGGGTGGGGGCCTGGTGGAGGGTGCCCTTGGTGGCTGGGGGGTGGGGGTGCTGGGAGACATGGGTGGGGGCCTGGTGGAGGCTGCCCCTGCACTGCTGGTGGGTGGGGGTGGTGGTCGACATGGGTGGGGGCCTGGTGGTGGGTGCCCCTGCACTGCTGGGGGTGCTGGGAGACATGGGTGGGGGCCTGGTGGAGGCTGCCCCTGGTGGCTGGGGGGTGGGGGTGGTGGGAGACATGGCTGGGGGCCTGGTGGGGGGTGCCCCTAGTGGCTAGGGGGTGGGGGTGCTGGGAGACATGGGTGGGGGCCTGATGGAGGCTACCCCTGCACTGCTGGGGGGTGGAGGTGGTGGGAGACATGGGTGGGGGCCTGGTGGAGGCTGCCCCTGGTGGCTGGGGGGTGGGGGTGCTGGGAGACATGGGTGGGGGCCTGGTGGAGGCTGCCCCTGGTGGCTGGGGGGTGGGGGTGCTGGGAGAAATGGGTGGGGGCCTGGTGGAGGGTGCCCCTGCCCTGCTGGGGGGTGGGGGTGGTGGGAGACATGGGTGGGGGCCTGGTGGAGACTGCCTCTGGTGGCTGGGGGGTGGGGGTGCTGGGAGACATGGGTGGGGGCCTGGTGGTGAGTGCCCCTGCACTGCTGGGGGATGGGGGTGCTGGGAGACATGGGTGGGGGCCTGCAGGCAGGTGCCCCACAGTGCTGGGGGGTGGGGGTGGTGGGGAACATGAGTTGGACATGGATGGGGGCCTGCTGGCAGGTGCCCCACAGTGCTGGGGGGTGGGGGTGGCGGGAGACATGGGTGGGGGCCTGGTGGAGGGTGCCCCTGCACTGTTGGGAGGGGGGGTTGGGAGACATGGGTGGGGGCCTGGTGGAGGCTGCCCCTGGTTGCTGGGGGGTGGGGGTGCTGGGAGACATGGGTGGAGGCCTGGTGGTGGGTGCCCCTGGTGGCTGGGGGTGCTGGGAGACATGGGTGGGGGCCTGGTGGAGGGTGCCCCTGCACTGCTGGGGGGTGGGGGTGGTGGGAGACATGGGTGGGGGCATGGTGGAGGCTGCCCCTGGTGGCTGGGGGGTGGGGGTGCTGGGAGACATGGGTGGGGGCCTGATGGTGGGTGCCCCTGCACTGCTGGGGGGTTTGGGTGCTGGGAGACATGGGTGGGGGCCTGCTGGCAGGTGCCCCACAGTGCTGGGGGGGTGGGGGTGGTGGGGAACATGAGTTGGACATGGGTGGGGGCCTGCTGGCAGGTGCCCCACAGTGCTGGGGGGTTGGGGTGGTGGGAGACATGGGTGGGGGACTGGTGGAGGGTGCCCCTGCACTGCTGGGGGGTGGGGGAGGTGGGAGACATGGGTGGGGGACTGGTGGAGGGTGCCCCTGGTGGCTGGGGGTGCAGGGGGACATGCGTTGGTGGGCAGTAGTGCAAGTTGACATGTGGGTTGGCTGGGGGTCATAGCCATGGTGGATGGTGTGCCTGCAGGACATGTGCAGGGTAGGCCCCTGTGGTGTGAGCCACCTGCAGGGACCGTGGAGGGTGTAGAGGGAACATCTGGGAGGACCCACACGTGCAATTCACGTGTGGTGCTCCCCGCGCACCCCTGTAATACACGTACCCTGATGGAATCGCGTGTGGAACTTCCCGCGCACCCCTGAAATGCACATACCCTGCTCGCACGGGCCCAATCGCATGTGGAACTTCCCGCGCACCCCTGAAATACACGTACCCTGATGGAATTGCGTGTGGAACTTCCCGCGCACCCCTGGAATACACGTACCCTGCTGATGTCGCGTGTGAAACTTCCCTCGCACCACGAAATACACGTACCCTGATGAGATCGCGTGTGGAACTTCCCGCGCACCCCTGAAATACATGTGCCCTGCTGATGTCGCATGTGAAACTTCCCCCGCACCCCAAAATACACGTACCATGATGAAATCGCGTGTGGAAATTCCCACGCACCCCTGAAATACACGTACCCTGCTGAAATCGCATGTGGCACTTCCCGCGCACCCCTGAGATACGCGTACCCTGCTCGCACGGGCCCAATCGCGTGTGGAAATTCCCGCGCACCCCTGAAATACACGTACCCTGCTGAGATCGCGTGTGAAACTTGCCCCGCACCCCGAAATACACGTACCCTGCTGAAATCGCGTGTGGAAATTCCCGCGCACCCTTGAAATACACGTACCCTGCTGCAATCGCGTGTGCCACTTCCCGCGCACCCCTGAGATACGCGTACCGTGCTCGCACGGGCCCAATCGCGTGTGAAATTTCCCGCGCACCCCTGAAATACACGTACCCTGCTGAAATCGCGTGTGGCACTTCCCGCGCACCCCTGAGATACGCGTACCCTGCTCGCATGGGCCCAATTGCGTGTGGAAATTTCCGCGCACCCCTGAAATACACGTACCCTGCTGAGATCGCGTGTGAAACTTGCCCCGCACCCGGAAATACACGTACCCTGCTGAAATCGCGTGTGGCACTTCCCGCGCACCCCTGAGATACACGTACCCTGCGGAAATCGCGTGTGGAACTTCCCGCGCACCCCTGAAATACACGTACCCTGCTCGCACGGGGCCAATCACGTGAGGTACTTCCCGCGCACACCAGTGATACACGTAGCCCGCTTGCCGTGCTGGTACAGGGTTAGCGCAGCCCTTTGTGCTGGATTGGGTATATTGATGGCTTTTCCCTGCGCGAGAGGCGTTCTTGGGGGCGTAACTGGCGCTGCTGCAGGGTCGCTGCGCCACTGTGCGCCACGGCTGGTTTTGGTGGCTGGACTCCATGAATACGCTGTGCGCGGAAATGGATTTTAGCGCACGCGGCTGGTGCAGGGATTCGCACGCGCACACTGTGCGCCAGCCGCGTGCGCCACTTGTGCGCTGAATTCTATGAATTACCCGTCATTAGTTTTGTTAGTGGTTTCATTTTGTTTAACACTAAAATAAATAACTTTCTTTTGAGAAGGATTGCACTGTCTATAAAATCTTCTAAGATTAATTTCCTACGGTAGGTTTTAAGGGTTGTGCATGATTTCTCTCCTGTTTTTATAAGATTTTGAAGAACTCTGTGGCGGAACATTTTGGCTAAAATACTTTTTTTGGTATGCTTACTTGGTACTATATCAAGATTTATAGGAACAGTTTTAAAAGTAGTGTTAGCTGAATTCTTGTTAATCATTTTCTGTTTAGTTTTACATTTTGATAGAGGAGGCGAAGTTTCTGTACTTGAAGCTTGTTTTGTTTCGCTAAATGACTATTAGCTGTTTTGTTTCAACTTTTTTTACAAATTCTGCTAGAGATGGATGCTTATTTTGGACACTTCTATTTTCATTTGCTCTACTTCTGCGTTGCTTTCTACGGACTTGATTTTTGGTAGGCATTCTTTAGGGTCCGTTGAAAAAAATAAAGAAGGTATGGGTTGGGGTGTTCTGCAATGTATGTGTGCTGTGTGCATGAGTGTCTGAGTATGATGATAAAGATGTATGTGATGGTGTGTGATTGTGCATTGGGCAACTACAACTAGTTGGAATGGGTATTCTTGAATTTATGTGCTACTAAAGTGGGCTTCAGATGAGAGTAAAAGTAAGCTAGTGGTGAGGAGAAGCACAAATAGTAAATTTAGTAAATCTAATGATTATAACAGATGGGAAAAATTACAGTAAATTCATTTTATAGGTTATACAAGTTAAAAGTCAGTTAATCTGTTTATATGAATGTATAAGTATTGTACATGTACTATACAGAAAATATGCATACCATTTGAAGTGCTGATCTATGATTATGGTGTTAGATGTACAGGTCTTGGATGTGATTGGTGGATGGTTGTGTGACTGGTTAGCTATATCCAATGAGGGAATGGCACATAGAGTGAAGTAGAAATGGTAAAAGGGCTGTCCATGTTACGATATGTCTGCGGACATGGCGGTAGTCCGCAGACATTGCGTGTTACATACAGGGATTTTGGGGCAGAGAGGCATGCAAATGAGAATGAACGGAGCTAGGGATTGGTCAGTAAAGTTTAGTGGGTGTGCTGTGTAAGGAGAGATTTAGTGAGGATGTCTTTTTCCAGAGAGAAGAACAGATAGCTATGGCTGTGTGTTTCAGAAAACAGATTGTTTGGATTTTGGGAAACTCGTGGATACATTGGTTGAAGGCGCATGCAGAAAGCTGTGGAGTAGCTGTAAATCTTGGATTCCAACATGTGGAAGTGCACTGGCATGGAGTACGTGGAATTAAGTGGTTGGACTTGCTACCTCTCTGTGCTAGTTTGCAGACAGTGCATCATCCAGACATAATTATAATTCATTGTGGAGGAACATTTTGGGACATGTGTCAGGAATTTCTTTGCAATTTGCAATTAAAGAAGGACTTGGGAAGGTCATGGATATGTTTCCAAATTCTCAAGTAATTTTTTCTCGGATTGCGCAGAGACAAATGTGGCTGCGTTCTTCTTCATTTGGTCCACAAATGGAGAAAGCGAGGCGCAATGTCAATAAGGCTGTTTGTGCCTTTCTAAGAGATGTTGGCATGTCCTCTTTTCACAATGAAAATATTATGTTTCGTAGCACATACATTTTTCGTAGAGATGGAGTCCGTCTTACTTATGCTGGCAATCAGATTTTTCTGAGAAATGTACAAAATGCATTGCAACCTTTTTTGGAATTACAGCATCCATTTTGTAGTAGGTGTTGACCATTTCAAGTTTTTCAAACACAAGCAAACACCACCAAAATACTCTTTTCAGAGCCACCACTTTGCCGCAGACTAAAGTGCAATGGTTATGATAGGGCAGCACACCAAAATTTTAGATGTTCGCAAACTGTCTGCGGACTTATAAAAAATACACAGGGTCCTGCTCCATTTATTTGCCACTGTTTTTAAACTGTGAAAAGCGGCTCTGAAAAGAGCCTTTTTTTATTTTTGTTGTTTTATATTTTTTTTGTTTTTTTACACACGACACACTAGGAGAGGAGGGAAAAGGAGGGTAAGGGGGGATACCAACCACAGGGACAAGAAAGGGCAGGTGGAGAGAGGAAGATGTAGGGTGGGCCTTACTTAGGTAGTGAGCAGGTCTTCTCGTGCTCTGAGACCAGAGTATCAAAAGCATTTTGAAGTCTCTCCCCCTGCAGAGTACTGCGTCGCAGTACATACACACAACTGTGACCCTCGAAAGGTAAGGGTCATCAGAATTGCGAATGGCCTGTGAGGCAGCCGCAGGAATACGTTGTCCCACAGGAGTGTTCCTCGTGGTGACAGGATCGGAAACGGAGGATGTAGTAGAGGAAGTCAACCTACTGCGCTCCTTGCAAGGTACAACCTTGAGAACGGCCCCAGCGTGGAACAACCTTAGGTGGCGCTTCATAGTAGTCGTACCAAAGCTGTACAAACCAGGCCTCCCGCGACTCAGTACCATTTGGCACTGGTTGCAGGTGACTTGGTTTGCACGCGCCTTAGGTACGTTACCATGAATAGTAGATAACCACCACACCCAAGACTCACTGTGAGTGCTGGTAGTAGGGACTTCCACTACCTCATTCTCGTCATCCTCGTCATCCTCCTCTGCATCCTCACTGCTGTTCCCCTCTTCAGGCCCTTGTGGAGGTGGTGGTGGTGGAGGGGATGGGGGTGGTGCTGAGGCAGATGTAGCACCAGGTGGCAGTAGTGCAGCCATGGATGCCATCAGGTTTCAGTAATAAATCTTTAAAATTGGCAACAAAAATGCACTGTGTTCTGTAAGACAGCCAGAAACACAATGAGGATGAGCTCTGGGGTGTGGCCTTTTATAGGGGTGCTTGTGCCCCGTTCACGGACACCCGCGCTGTCCGCGGACATATCGAACACCAAAAAAAGGATCAAAAAGTCCCAAAAGGTAGGTAGAAAGTCAGGATTACTATCTGGGACTTGTGCTATGGTGATTTATTATTGAAAAATATTGTGGATTGCCTGCAAAGGTTGTTTTAAATTGTTCGGTGACACGAACAGTGTCCGCAGTCAGAACACACACTCCGCGTGGGCGTGGTCACATGATAACTTTGCAAACATGTCCGCGAAGGGAACGGGTGTCCGCAGGACACCAAATGCACTGAAACTGTTTTAGGCATGCGCGTTGGTGTTCTATGGACACTGTTTGGGTCCTGAAACTAATTACAAGCGCCACAAAAGCGAAACGAACAGTTACGAACAGGTGTTTGTTCTTAGAACAGTTTCAATCCGCTTGAGAACAATCCGGACAGGCATAGCGTCCTCAGGACACTCCCATTTTGTTTATTTACGAACATTTCAGAACACCGCGTGTGTTCTTAGAATAGTTTCAACTCGCTTGCAAACAATACGGACAGCGTCCTCAGGACACCCCCATTTTGTTTATTTACGAACATTTCAGGACACTGCATGTGTTCTTAGAAGAGTTTAACTCGAGTGCGAACAATACGGACAGGCATAGCGTCCTGAGGGCACCCATATTTTGTTTATTAATGAACATGCCGGGACACTTGATGTGTTTTTAGAACAGTTTCAACCTGCCTACGAACAGCACTGACAGGTCTAGTGTCCTCAGGACACCCCCATAATGTTCATTTACGAACATTTCAGGACACCGCGTGTTAGTTTGATTGCGGACATCCCGGACACCGAATGTGTTCTTAGAACAGTTTCAACTTGCCTGCCAACAGTACGGACAGGTAAAGTGTCCTGAGAACACTTCCATTTTGATTAATGGCAGACATACAAACACCAGGTGTGTTCTTAGAACAGTTTCAACTTGCATGCGAACAGTACGGACAGGTATAGTGTCCTTAGGACGCCCCCATTTTCATTTCTTTATGGACATTCCAGACACCCGCGCTGTCTGCGGACAGCTCAACTGTTTTTTTAAAAAAACCAAGAAATGAATTAGGACACAATATAATAATTTTACTTTATTATATATGGATGTTAAACTTATGACAGTGAAGGTGAAGCAGAATTTAAGACAAACACAGGAGAATTGGGGGTTTCAAGAGGATTCATATGAGGTGAAGAAGAGATGGAAGTCTCATCAAAACATTTTTGTTCATGGAGAGGGTTTGGGGATAAATGACTGGGATATGGTGAGGGGGGACAGGTACATGTGGGACAATGGTATGTAGTTTTTTCTTTCAAGTGATCCTCCACAAAGTTTTTTAAATTGTTGAATTTTCCATGAGTATGTCCATTTGTTCTTGCATGTGCCGGAGAGTCTTATCTAATATTTCTTTTCGCTTACTATTTTCAATGTTTGTATGGACTGTACAAAAAAAAAATGTATATGTTAAATGTATATAAAATAATATTTATTAATTGGTTTATACAGAAAAGTGTCTACCATTAGGTTCACTATCTTCAGACGTGGGAATTGCTCCTCTAGCCACTCCAGAGTACTAGACATTTCTGTGAGAAAAAAAATAATTATATCACTTATTTTGTATCTAATACAGACATTTTAGAAATATATAAGTACATTGAAGTCCACTTACTAGGTTCTGGTAAGGTGTGTTCTTACTGGTCTGTAGATCTACTGTTGCTCTTAGTTGTGGAGTTTCTGTGAGGTAATCATGTTGGAAGCCTATCTTTCTTCTTTTGGTATATTCCATTTTAGAACATATTGTATTTAAATGAATGGTTGATGTGTTATATATATGGGTTACACTTCTTATTTATTACTACATATCATGTGTATGTGTGCTGGTTTGTGAATTTGTGCAGTTTTCATATGTTATGATATAACAATAAAAAATACCCCCCAGACTTTTTGGGTAGTGCTGATGTTGTCCGTCCCTGTCCGCGGACATAAGAAAAGTTTGCGGACATCAAATTCAGTAGAGGGGGTTCAGTATGTTCCATGTTACATGTACATAAATTCAGGGATATTATTGTTAAGCTGTGCTACTAAAAACCTATGAAATTCAGTAAAAAAAACTTTGTTAAAGGGACGTTATGGTTAAGTTGTGCTACTTAAAACCTATCATATTCAGTAAGAAAACTTTGTTAAAGGGACGTTAACTGTCCGTAGAACACCAGCGCACATGCACACGACTGCTCCTGCGCATTTTCTGTCCTGCAGACACCCGTTCCCTTTGAGGACGTGTTCCCGACGTCATCATGTGACCGCACCCACGCTGAGCGTGTGTCCTAATTTGCAGACTCTGTCCGGAAGCCCAACATTTTAAAATAACTTATTCATACAATCCAAATTATTTTACAGTAAAAAATCACCATTTGACATGTCCCAGACAATGGCCCTGGCTTTCCACGCATTTGTTGTAACTTTTTGAATGCTTTTCAGTGTTCGATATGTTCTTGAGGCGCACCCCTCCAACCCTATAAAAAGCCACACCCCAGAGCCTATCTTCATTGTACTTCCGGCTATTGCAGATTGACTTTTGCTGCCTTTAGTGCTCTAGCTGAGATTACCTCTTCAACCCTAATGGCATCAGCCTCAGCACCACCCCCAAACCCTCCACCACCACCACCTCCCCAAGTGCCTGCAGAGGGAAACACGCGTGAGGATGTAGAGAACAAGGATGTAGAGGATGAAGAGAATGAGGTGGAGGAACGCCCTACTACCAGCACTCGCCGGGAGTCGTGGGTGTGGTGGTTGTTTACCGTTTATGGTATGTGACCAGTGCAAATTAGTGCTGAGTCGTGGGAGACATGGTTCATACAGCTTTGGAATGACATCCATGAAGCAACACCTAACTTGGTTACACAGGGCGGACATTCGCAAGGTTGTACATTGTTATGAAAGTAGTAGGTTGAGTTCTTCCACAGCATCCCCCGTTTCCGCTCCTCTCACCACAAGAGACACTCCTGTGGGACAGCGCATCACTCCAGCTGCTTCACAGGCCATTTGCAATGCTGTTGACCCTTACCTTTTGAGGGTCACAATATTGTGTTTGTACTGTGACGCAGTACTCTGCAGGGGGGAGAGTCTTTGAAGTGCTTTCAAGACTATGTGCACGGACCACCAGAAGACCTGCTACCTACCTAAATAAGGCCCACCCTATATCTTCCTCTCTCCACCTGCCCTTTCTTATCTCCATGGTTGGTGTCCCTTCCTTACCCTCCTTTCCCCTCCTCTCCTAGTGTGTCATGTGTAAAAAAGGCAAAAAATATAAAACAACACAAATTCAACAAAAAAAGGCTCTTTTCAGAGCCGCCTTTCTCAGTTTAAAAATAAAACTATCAAATAAACAGTGAAGGTCCTTGCGCAGACAGTCTTAGGACAGATAACATTTTGGGGTGCTGCCCTATCAAAACCAATGCAATTTTCTCTGGGAGTAAGTGGTGGCTCTGAAAAGAGTCTTTTGATGGTGTTTTGTGTGTTTGAAAAACCTTGATTCATCACCATCTAATGAAAAATAGATGACTATAATTCCAAAAAAGGTTGCAATGCATTTTGTACATTTCTAAGAAAAATCTGATTGCCAGCATATGTAAGATGGACTCCATCTATGCAAAAAATGAATGTGCGACTAAACATGATATTTTCATTGTGAAAAGAGGACATGCTAACATCTCTTAGAAAGGCACAAGCATCCTTATTGACATTGCGCCTCGCTTTCTCCTTTTGTGGACCAAATGAAGAAGAACGCAGCCACATTTGTCTTCGCGCAATACGAGAAAAAAATACTTGGGAATTTGGAAACATGTCCATGACCTTCTAAAGTCCGTCTTTCATTGCAAATTGTGAAGAAATTCCAGACACATGTCCTAAACTGTTCCCTCCACAATGAATTATAATTATGTCAGGATGATGCTCTGTCTATAAAGTAGCAAAGAGCGGTACCAAGTCCAGCCACTTCATTCCACGCTCTCCATGCCAGTACACTTCCACATGAGGGAATCCAAGATCTGCAGATACACCACAAGGTTCTGCATGCACCTCCAACCAATGTATCCATGAGTCTCCAAAAATCCAGATAATCTGTTTTGCAAACACACAGCCATAGATATCTGTTCTTCTCTCCGGAAAAAGACATCCTCACTAAATCTCTCCTTACACAGCACACCCACTAAACTTTACTGACCAATCCCTAGCTCTGCTCATTCTCATTTACATGCCTCTCCACCCCAGAAAGTCCGTATGTAATATGCGCTGTCCGCATACTACCCCCATTTCCGCGGACATGTAGAAGATCTGAGCATGGTGAATGTACATTTTTAATAGTGTTTCCCATTTCCCCTTTAAGGTGGGCTCTGAAAAGACCCTTTTTTTATTCTTGTTTGCAGATGCCTGACAGACACCTGTTATTTTATATTTTTTGTGGTTTTTTTCTTCTTATTTTACAACTAAAATCTACACATAACCTGTTCCAAAGCAACTCTTACATTCCAAAAGAAAATGACATTTCCCAAAAAAGATAAAGAAACACCATCTGCTTCAAAATAAGCAGCATTACTCGAAACAATATTCTTGTTGCTACAGAAAAACATACCAGCTCTTAGCATGAAAGCACACATGCCTCGATTGATTGCCCACCTAGCAATGTTTTGCTAAGGACAAAAAACGGAACTGTTGTCCCATATTGCTCTAGGTAGTAATCCAGAAAAAATTGCTTTCGCATTTGGAAGGATGTTGATTACTGCTTGAACCAACTGTTCCAAATCTGCCAACAAAGTAGGGGAACTCCCGTAGCCCAATTGTAAAGCACCATAGTGCAAAACTACCACATGGAGACTGTTCATCCTACGCATATCTCTACAAACTTGGAGAATTTCCTCTACATTGCAGTTAGTCACGTTGCTCCACACCACCTCCACTCCTCTAACATCGAAATTGCTTGCCACATGCCTGTATTGAGAATACTGCTGTAAACCATGGACAAACATATCTCCGAGCACCAACATCCTGACTTTCTCCACCTCTGCCATCTTCACTACACACACTCTCTTTCTACACAAATCAACAACGTCAACATCTGTTTGGCTGATCCCTACAATCCTCTTGCCATGCTGGATTTGCTGGAAAACCCTGTATGTGGCACGCCCTACCCACAGACAGCCGTAGTGTCCGCGCGGCACATAACTCTTACCCAGCCCTTCTACCCTTTCCACATCACTCTTGGTTCCATTCCCTCATTGGATACAGCTAAGCAGTCACACAACCATCCACCAATCACATCCAAGACCTCTACATCTAACTCCATTATCAGAGTTCCGCACTTCAAATGTACTGTTGATCACTCTGAATAAAAGTCTCATATCATTGGAAAGCACTACCTACAAAACCTAATGTACAAGTCTAAAAGATTTCTACTTACAGCTCCATGCATATCCACATGCATGATTGCAAAGTACAGGTATGCATATTTTATTCAGAGTACATATGCAACTCTTATGATTCCATATAAACAAAGTAATGCTACTAAATATGCATAGCCAATACATACATGCCAACGCTCCCGATTTAAGCGTGAGACTCCCGATTTTTCTTTGAAAAATCACACTATTTTTTACTGTCTCCCGCATAACATATACATACATGCCAACCCGCCCGATTTACACACGAGACTTGATTTTTCATTGAAAAATGTCATAATTTTTTACTGTCTCCCACCTAAATTAATGCTAATCCCAATGCAATGGTATGAGAAAAATAAACCTCCCTCTCAGGTGCTTCCGCTTGTTCGCATGTCTAGTTATAATATGAAATTATTCAAATTGTTCCCATCTACTATAATGAACTATCACTTCCAAACCTCTCTGCTATCTACAACACAGCTGTAAAAAAGTGAATTCCATGAACTTAAAATTCTACTCATTTACGAAGCATGTTGAACTAACATACTGTAAATAACATGTAAAGCCTGCACACAGTGATATGAAATGCATGCATACACTATGTTCACATATCAAACAAGAATACTACCACAAAAACATACAAATCAACGTGTACATTAACATCAGTGCTGTAAACACACAAAATTACTAACTTCTTCATTTTACAATTGCAGTGAAGACCACTCTCCTGAATATCAGCAGCATCTAAACTGCAAACAACATATCCGAAGAAACCTGGTCACACAGTGAAATGAAATGCATGCATACACTATGTTCACATATCAAACAAGAATACTACCACAAAAACATACAAATCAACGTGTACATTAACAGCAGTGCTGTAAACACACAAAATTACTAACTTCTTCCTTTTACAATAGCAGTGAAGACCACTCTCCTGAAAATCAGCAGCACCTAAACTGCAAACAACATATCCGAAGAAATCTGCTCATTCCACAAAAAAAAGTAAGTACAATACTACCTTATATTCTTCCTGTTCCTCAAAGACACTTTGTGGTTCATTCATGTAATTTGCGCATTATAAATAACATCAATTTCTGAACCATTCTGCCCACAAATCCCCATTGATTAAACAGAGATTAGCAGGCAGAATGGCACACAAATCCCTGTTTTTTGGAACACAAATACCATACTCAACCCTTAGAATGTTAGTACTACAAAACAAGAACTGTTTTAATTTTATACCATTACATTTACTATTAATGCTTCTCCTCACCACTAGCTCACTTTCTACTCTCATCTGAACCGCAGTGTAGTAACATACAAACTGAAGAATATCCTTCCCAACTCATTGTAACTGCAACCAACCAATGCACATTCACACACCACCACATACATCTTTCCCATCAAACTCATACATGCATGGACACAGCACGCATACATTGCAAAACAGAACAACCCATACCTTCTTTTTTTTTCAACAGACCCCAAAGAATGCCTACCAAAAAGCAAGTCCCTGGAAAGCAACGCTGAAATAGAGCAAATGAAAATAAAAGTGTCCAAAATAAGCATCCATCTCTACCAGAGTTTGTAGAAAACGTTCAAACAAAACAGCTAATGCAGTCATTTAGCAAAACAAAAGAAGCATCTAGTACAGAAACTTTGCCTCTTCTATCAAAATGTAAAACGAAATAGAAAATGATTAACAAGAATTCAGCTACCACTACTGCTAACACTGCTCCTATAAATCTTGATGTAGTGGCAAGTAACCATACCAAAAAAAGTATTTTAGCAAAAATGTTCCGCCACAGAGTCCCTCAGAATCTTATAAAAACAGGAGAAAAATCATGCACAACCCTTAAAAACTACCATAGAAAATTAATCCTAGAAGCTGTCGTAGACAGTGCAATCCTTCTCGAAAGGAAATTATTTATTTTAGTTTTAAACAGGATGAAACCACTAACAAAACGAAGTACTAAACTACAAAACAAACTTCTCAATAAACGCAATGTCAACAAAAAAACTTCTTAAATATATGTGGAAGTGAATGGAGTCACACCACGACCACTGGACCATATTTTAATGAAGAAGCATACAAACAAAACCAACCAAACACAATTGCCATCCATAGCAGTGGACGAGGTTATGAAAAAATTAATAATACCATCATGGAACAAGAAACACTGCTTACAAAAATATCCCCAAAAACTCAGAATTACCTCTCGATTCGACTGACCCAGAACGTCCAGTGTACAAATGGCCGTGACCGTCAATGTGTAACATTCCCAACAAATCTTTCAAATCTTTACGCCAGTTCCTCAATCAGTATGTGAAAGGTAAAGACAAAATTAAAATGAAAGTGCTGCAAAATATGGATACCTGTCCAGTGCGCAAATAGACAGAACTACAAGGACATTCATTAGCCTGCATTTCAGGACCTATTTGCAAAAGCACCCTCCATGATAGCAAAATGATATCAACACATCATTTAACTGTAAGAAATCTAGTCTATAAACTGTACTATGCTAAAAGTCCCACTTTAGAACTAGCCAATTTAAATAACACTCTTCTACATGGTACACCCAAAGACCTACAAGAAGAAATAGACCGCATCCAGAGAAAATATTTTGGAAGTGAAAGCCACTTACAAAATGCAATAGCTTTAGAACAGACTAGCAACAATTCTGCACATGGCAACCTTCTACTACACACATACAAAAAAGAAATACTAAAATTTAAAAGGACATCCGCTGATGTACCAAACCATGTGTGTTTGTGTTGCTGCAGAACATTTTACAAAAGTAACACAAAAACTATAGACGTAACATATAAAATAGAAGACAATGAAAATTCCAAATGGTTTAAATTAGCTCTTTACCTTTTAGCAGAAAACAAATACGAAATAAGTGACCCCTTAATACCTTGCAGTTACTGCACTACAAAACTTGACAAAAACCAAACTCCTTCACGTGCTATCACTAATAACTTGGAATTATTCCCACTACCAAAACCCCTGCAACAACTGAATTTATATGAGAGCATCATAATTCAAACAGTACACCCATTTCAAGCAATAATACACCTTCAACCAAAAAAAGTAAAATTACCTCCTTCTAAATTGGTAAAAGGCATTTGTGGCAAAGTAGTTTATTTACCATTAGATCTGACAGAAAATATGCACACTCTAGGAGTGCAATGTCCAATAGAGCAATCTTTAAATGTCTTAGTAAATGGTGTACCAACAAAAGACAAAATAATTTGGCAACAACTCGTGGACATACATAAAGTTGGACAAGCCTTGCAATATATAAAAGACAATAATGAGTACTACAAATAAATAAATATAGAAGAATACTTAAGGGAAACAAATGAAATAATTCAAGAGTCACCAGAAACTGGTCAATTTGAACTTCTGGATCCTGCTGCAGTATCCAATATTTTAGACCATTATACAATTCATCCATTGCACTCTAATGACAGCATAGATGATGCACTAGAAACATACCAAATGTGACAAACCAAAGGATCACCAATGAGCATATGGGAAAAAAGTATAGAAGCACATGCTTTTCTGCTACTATTTCCTACTGGCAAAGGAGGAAGGTACGATGATAGACCCACTCAGATAACAGCATCAGAATACCGCTCATTACGAATGTATTCTGAAGATCCCAGATTTAGACAAAATGTGGAATACATATTCAACCTACTCTTTGAAAGTGAATTAGCAACTCTATGCTACAGAGTTGCACAAATATTGAAATCGGGAATTCACTTTCAAAATATATCAGCTGCGCAATTAATACAAAAAGTGCAAGAAAAAGATGAGGTTGTACAATAAAGCATTACAAATTTGTTTGCAAACATGCGCGGTACGAAAGAATACTGGTTCCGACGTCACGGAGATGTACATTGTATGATCAGAAACCTTGGACCACCCACTTGGTTTGTTACATTAAGTTGTGCAGAATATGCATGGGAAGATTTACATGATTTCCTACGCATATCAAATGAAAACAATACTAAGATAGATACAGTAACACCTGGAGAACTTTGCTCTCTAGATCCTGTTAATATTTCAAGATATTTCCACCATCGTTTCATTGCTATGCTACACTTTATTTGTAATAAAACTGTTCCTACCCTCGGAGAAGTGCAAAACTTCTTTTGGAGAAAAGAATACCAAGCCAGAGGAGCACCACATATCCACATGCTTTTATGGATTAAAGATGCTCCTAAATTTGGTCAGGACAGTGAGGCCACTGTTTTGCAGTTCATCCAAAAATATGTCACTTGTGAAATCCCTTCACAAACGAGACATAATGACCATCATGCACAAATTGTACAATTTCAAAGACACAAATGTGGCAAATATTGTCGTTGCAAACACAAAAACAAAGGGAAATACTACACCAAATGCTGCTTTGGTTTCCCTAGACCAGTTACAATAACAGGTGAAGTGAACAACTTCATGTCTTCAGTTAGACATAGTGTTAAAGGTAAATCACCTAAGAACACGTATTACATAAAAAGAACAGAAGAATCAAAATATATCAATGATTACAATGCAATGATTCCCCTCTTATGGAATGCAAACATAGATGTGCAGTACATTGCAGACAATTCCACTGCAGTTGCACGATATGTTACAGCCTACTTAACAAAAGCAGAACAACAGAGCTTCAAAACCACTGGAATGACCTATCATCAGACAAAACACTATCTCAGAAATTGTACAGATTAGGCATAAATATGCTCTCTCATAGAGAATGTGGCACCTACGGAGCTGCGGATCGTTTAACCGGTACTGCTTTATATGGAACATCTGTAAATATAGTATGGCTAAGTCTTGGTCCTGCTAAATCTAGAAAAAGAGTAGTGAAATCATACGACGACATAGAAACAATAGCCAAACAGGATCCTAACAGCCAAGACATTTTAAAAAACAATTTGCTGGACACATACTACCCAAACAGAAGTACCACTTTGGAAAACATGTGTCTATACTACATAGCCCAATACTTTGCATACAAAAATAATATAAAACCCGATGAAAACAAAGGTAGATATAGAGTGACAGATGGTGAAGGCAGCTTAGTGAAACTTACCAAATGAAGCTTAATTAATCATATCAAATTGTCATTAAAAACTCCTCAACAGATAGAACTATATTACATGTCCCTGCTGCAACTTTTTAAACCATGGAGAAAAGAAGAAGAGATACTAGATAACTATGACTGCTATTAAGACGCTATCAAAGCAAATGAAAGCACTATCACTGATGTGAACTTTACGCAGTACAAAACATTGTTGCACAATGAACAGCAACACGAAGAAGAACTCCAGGCCCAACTAGATAAGGACACTTCCGACAGTAGTCAACCTTCTGTAACAGGAAGTCAAGAACGACTGGGACAGCCATTAATAGCAAATGAGGCAGAATTAGCTATGACAGAAGTAGAAAACACCATGTGTCACTATGAAGAAGATACAGAAGACTTAACTGTACTACAATCCACACTTAACAAAGACCAGCGCACCATTTTCGAAGAAGTAACAAAAGAAATTGCACATGGTGTACAACACGAAAATAAAGAATGTACCTGCCAAAATTACAAGCCTATACTGCTATAAGTCAGTGGTGAAGCTGGTTCAGGCAAAACATTCTTATTCAAAATCATAAGCAAGTTCCTCCAACAATTGACAAACAACAAACTGTCAGCTGTTGTAACGGCCCCCACAGGTTTAGCTGCCTACAACATAGGCGGTGTCACTTTACACCGATTACTAGTCCTTCCAGTAGAACACCAAAACAAATTAGACTATTACAAACTTTCTATAGAAGCTGTAATGGAACTATGCAGAGTATTAAAACAAATGAAAATGCTACTAATAGATGAAGTGAGCATGGTCTCCAACCTAATGTTGGCTTTGATTCACCTTAGATTGCGAGACGTACTTAAAACAAACTACAAAAAACTCTTTGGAGGAAAACACATTATTGTTTTCGGAGATCTTCAATTGACACCAGTAAAAGGTGAACCTATTTTTAAAACCTAAGGACACAAACTCTGCAGTAAAACTGTTGGCAGAATAGGAAATGTCAACCTTTGGCAACATTTCCAATAAAGAGAATTAACAGAAAACATGCTCCAATCTGCAGACCTCACCTACGCCAACAATTTAAAAAGTATTAGAGTTGGTGTGCTATCTCAAGAAGCACAAGCAATATTGAAAACCCGGCACATCCATGCACTTTATGGCGATAACTCATGTGCTACTGATGTTATGGAACAATTAGCGCACAAAAATGTCAATTGTATGGCCTTAATGCCAACTCTTGGAAGCTGTTCCAAATTCAAAGAAACAATGTTGAAAAAAGAAATGCAACCAATAATTGAAATTTGCTCCACAGACAAACTGGACGTACATGGTATGACACCACCCATGTGTCAACAAGCCACAACAAGGCTAAATACCTTAGAAAATTCTATCTCCAACACAGCTGGGTTGTCGAAAATATTAAAATTATCCTTAAACTGTAGAGTAATGCTTAAACGTAACCTTGACGTTGAGCAAGGACTAGTCAATGGAGCACTGGGTACAGTTGTTGGCTATCAAACATACCCACGTGACAACAACATTCAGTTTGTCAATATTCTCTTCGACAAACTTTCAGAAGTAAAAAGCCTAGGGCGCTCAACATCTCGATTCCTTCTCTTCAAAGACATGTATGTACGCAGAGAACAATTTTCTCTAACTCTTGCATATGCAGTCACCATTCACAAATCTCAAGGTCTTACCCTAGACAAAGCATTGATAGATATTGGTAACACAGTCTGCAAAAAAGGCACGAGCTACGTAGCACTATCACGCTTACGTACACTTGACGTTTTTTTTTAAATCAACTTTGATGCAGTAAAGTAAATGCTGATATACCTTGCATTTTAGAATACAATAAACTACGTTCACTATACACCCCCGCCTAAAATCATATTCTGTTCCACAAAAAGGAAAATGTTGTAAAAGAAAACTAATTCAAACTGAAATGCAAAAGGATGTGACTGCAAATCCTCCAAAAAGAGTAAAAGAAGCTAATACTTCATCAATTACCACAACCAAAGAAGAACCTATTATTCAAAGTAACTCAGGTACTTCTTCAAATAAGCAACACACACTCCAAAGAAATGACTTGGACACAGAACTATCTGGTCATTTCAAATTCTCAAATGTAACTGGTGTAAGTTGCTACGCAAATGTAGCAATGAATATTCTATTTCACTTGCCACCAACTGTTCACAACATTTATTTACACAGTATACACCAATTGTGTTTGCAAATGTTAGTCCTTCATAGAAACGCAACAAACAATCCTGACAGCACGTATAGTGTTCACGGAATAAGACAAGAATTGGACTACTGTGCTGGAATGGTGAAATTCACTATAAACTCACAAGAAGATCCACAAGAATTTCTAATGTACTTACTGCAAGTACTGAAAAGCAAAAACATACCTATAAATGAAATCTTCCAGATGTCATACATGTGGAAACATACATGCACTCTCTGCAACAATGTGACACACGTACAAATCCCTAATGAGCGCTTTGTGTATGCATCCATACCTAATTGTGAATCCATTCCATTTCAGCAACTTGTACAAAATGCAATCCATGGTAGATTATGTACTACTTGCAATTCAGATAATCGCTCCACCTTACTAATACAAACACATAGTAACTACACAATACTAACGCTTCTATGTTACAATGCAGATGGTACCAACAACAACTGCAAGCTGACTGGATTCACACACGGTCAAGTATCACTTGGTAAGAAAACCTTCACAACAATAGGTATAATCTACAACGCAGGAGCCACAACCAATGCAGTTCACTACACTGCATATATTAAAAAGAAATGTGCATGGTTCGAATGTAATGATAGTACCATTACTCTAAAGCAGAAATTACCAGCAAATCTTACAAACGCTTATTTAATGTTCTTAAAACTAAATTTTAATAACTAATCTGTACTTCAACATTAACAAAAATTTAATTAAAAAACAATAAACATTTAGAATATGCCAACAGGTATCTAACTGGCCCAAGATTCTATTACATCCAAACAGATAAATGACTACCACTAAATTGTAACAAAAAATAGACAGTTAGAATATGCCAACAGGTATCTAACTACTTCAGAAATCTGCAACATGCCAACAGATAGAACATTAACCAGAAACAGCAAGTGAACACTGAAAGGAAACAAAGAAATAGACTGTAGCATGACAAAAATAGTTGTTTTTTTTTTTAATCTGACAAGGATTTTTCTTTTCCACAGTCCCAATGATTTGAAAAACAAACACAGAAACTGAGCAAAATGCACAGTACACTTGTTTGTAAAACACATATGAGGGTCCAAAAAAAAGCTGAAATGTCTATTATGCAATTTAATAAGTCTTTATAGAATACATACACTAACATGCTCTTTTCTTTTATCACAGAAATTGAAAAAGAATATTTCCTCCAGGTACCAAACTAATGTAAAAAATATATCGAATCTCAACAAATCAAACAGTAAGTATAATTTCAAACATGTGATAGATATTCAAATCTATAGGTTTGATCTACGGGTGAGATATGGTGTGGTGGTTGTGGCTTGGGCCTAGAGTTTTGGGTGTATAGCCTACAGCCTATGGCCTGCGGCCATGCACCCAAAACTCTAGGCCCTGGCCACAACCACTGCAGCATATCACAACCACAACCACTGCACCTTATCACACCCATGCTACCTTATAACTTCAGTACTTATAACTTCGGTCTTGGGTGCATGGCCTTCAGCAATGCACCCAGACTCTACGTCCTGCCACAACCAGCACAGTATGTGAAACCCATGGTGGCTTATAACTTCAGTACTTATAAATTTGGTCTTGGGTGCATGGCCTTTGGCAATGCACCCAAGACTCTACGTCCTGCCCACAACCAGCACAGTATATGAAACCCATGGTGGCTTATAACTTCAGTGCTTACAACTTTGGTCTTGGGTGCATGGCCTTTGGACATGCACCCACGACTCTAGGTCCTGGCCACAACCACCACAGCATATCACACCCATTGTGGCTTATAACTTCAGTACGTATAACTTTGATCTTGGGTGCAAGGCCTTCAGACTCTAGGTCCTGGACACAACCACTGCACCATATCACACCCATGCTGACTTATAACTTCAGGACTCATAACTTTGGTTTTGGGTGCATGGCCTTTGGCAAAATATCCTCAACCTACCAGTCATCATGAATACACTACCTAAGCCCTTTAAAGCGACTTTCAGCAAATATCTGACAACATGACTACTTCTGTAACAGAGAGTTGAGAATAACCAAGCATATGTCTGACATCATAGCCCCACTCTTTTTTGTATCTACATTAGGAATTTCTGGCAGCAAGCAAAACTCACTTCAATCAGAACTAAAAGGATGTCTTTTTTCACAGATGGGCTAATGTTGGTTATATTTGTCATACAGACAATCAGTAAAACAGACTGATGTGAATTATTTCTCCATTAGAAAACAAGTGCATTTCAATGTTGCTTGTGTAGAGACAAAAGAAAATGGCATATAAAACAGGATATGTTTACATCTATTACACTTGGGAGCTAATTTTGAGCCCAGTGTCCCAGAAAGAAAAGGTGTAAAAGCTTTGCACAAGGCTTTTATGCATTTTCTTTCTGAGCGCACAGTTTTCACTGATTTGTATTGGGAAGAGGAGGGGTGGAATGCAACCTATGTTTCCGCTGCTCCCTTCCTCTAAGCCATTCAAATACTCCAGCATTTCCGCTCGCATGGATGTTCATGCCAATGCAAATGATGGGGATTCATTCACCCATTGTAAATGCTGCCTGCCTTGCTTAAATGGCAGGCATGGTTTACTCAATTTGCACTATGCCATGCAAACGGCGAATGTTTGGCAGCAGGCGCCCATGTACATGAATGTGCACATGTAACGGCTCAGCTCTGCCAAATTACGGGAGATTCAAAAACGAGCTACTTAGTTTTAAGAAATACATGTATTTAATCAGTAATCCATGCTTCAAAAAGAGCATAGCATAATGGCAAACTGTGTGCTTGTGTAGTATGCAGTTTGTAATTAAATCACTACATATTTCTGCAGACACTTGTAGTAATGGCACTCCAGTTCCCAGAATCACTGAAAGACATAGCTCATGTATACTTTGCCACTGGTGTTCACAAATGAAATGTTGCTATTTAGAGATGTATAACGCGTTTTCAAATCGTCTTTACTGTGGACATAGAGATAAGCTAACAGAAATGAGTGTGCTGTCATTAATTGTGTTTTAAAAGGTATATCTGATATGTGAACCAAGGTACTACTATTAAATGGCAACCTGGAAAGCCCTAGTGAATACTGCTGTGAGATATGCATTCTAATCACAATACCTTTCTTTATAGGAACCAAGCATAGCATTTAACCAATGTGAGCATTCCCATATCAAAGTACATTTTAAAGGGGACGTGTTAACACTATGTATAAGCTAAACCCTTATTGAAAATAGTCTGCCAGGAATACAGATACAGATATTCAATACTTGCAGGACAGTGAAAATAGGGGTAAACAGACAACATTTATGAAGACCCAATCTAAAATAAAACAGGGAATGGGGGATTCAGTTGTTGTGGCCTAAATGGATGGCAGGACGCTGTAAGGTTTCTAACAGTCTTTATTGACTGGAAACAAGTGGAGAGGTTCTAAAGCGGCCTGGTGGCGCGGGCGCTTACTCACTGTTCAATGCGACCAAGTCCTGTGCTTCCCCAGTTGCTTCACTGTGGATGGGTTGTGCTCACCGGTGGCACGCTGTAGACTCCTAGGGCCCCCATGAAGCCTCCAGTGGCTGTGGTGTTATGCCCTAGGAGCTGTAGTGAGAGTTCTGTAACTCACTCTCCTTCTCATGTAGTCAGGAGCAGCGCTCCTGCACGACCGCTTCGGCTGGCAGGGTGCCAACTGTGAAGCGGGAACGTTTTCCCGCGGAGCGTGGGCTCGCGAGATCCCGTCTCGCGAGATCTCGCGAGAACATGCTCCCGCGATCACGTGATGTCCCCACACACCTCCTCTGCTGGAAAAAAGAATGGGAGGTCACTCCATGATGAAGTCTGCATATTTCCTGGGTTTCCTTCTCTCTCTCTGGGGCCTGCCAGGATCCGGGTATGGAGCGGGATCGATGAAGTGTCCTTGGGAGGGTGCTGGTGATTCGGGTTCTCTTTGTCCAGCTCCTTGCTGTGATCCCCTGGGTGTAGTTGGGGGAAGGGAGCTTGCGAAGTCGTTGTGATGGTGCGGCTCTACGATGTCTCCACTTGGGAGGTGATCGTTCTCGTATGTCTCTTGGCAGACTTGATCTCCTCCAGTGTCTCCTGGCGAGTGTACAGTGTCTTCTTTCCTGCGGTACATGGCTACCGTCTCTAGATTCCATCTCCTGCCATCGCTGGTGCAGATGTGGTTTGTCCCTCTCTCCATGACTTCTATGGGACTGCTGTATCTGGAACCTGTGGAGGTGTCCTTGTGGGGAAGTCGTATCTTCACCAGATCCCCGTTGTTGACTTGTGTGTGTCGAGCGGCTCGGCGCAAATCCCCCTGTGCTTTCATTGCTTCTTTGTTGCGCTGCATGCGGCACGTTACGTCAACCATGTCAACGTCTTCATCGGCCCTCACTTGCTGAAGCCATGGTGGTACCAGTGAGGATGCCGCCCTTCTCCCCCTCAGCAGATGGAACGGTGAAACACCTGTGACGGCATTGGGGGTGAGACTGTGGGCTGCTACGGCTTCTTTGACCATCTTGTTTGGGTCTAGGCCCGAGGCGTGAGCCAGTTGCAGGGCCCCTTTGATGAAGCGGTTGGCCCGCTCGACTAGGCCATTTGCCTGTGGGTGATATAGGCTTGCTTTTCGCTGTTTGATGTTGTTGAGCATGAGAAATTTTTCCATTTCTCTGGAGACTAGTTGGACTCCGTTGTCCGTGACGAGTTCTTCGGGCAGGCCCTCCCGCTGGAATATGGCGGTGAGTGTTTCAATGACTGTTCCCGTGGTGATGTCCGGGGTGAAATCAGCTTCCACCCATTTGGAAAAATAGTCGACCAAGACTATCCCGTATCTGTGCTCTGGGGGCATGTTGTCCAGCGGCCCTATGAAATCCAGCCCCAGTTTTCGCCACACCCCTTTGGGGACTTCGGTGGGCAGCATGGGGGCTTGCCTCACGGCTAGGCACTTGTCGCTGTTGGAGCATTCGTGGCACCTATCGACCATCTGCCGAACGTCCTGGTCCATACCTGGCCACCAGTATGCGTCGCGTATCCTTCTTCTGGTCATGTTGCACCCTAAATGGCCCGAGTGTGCTCTGCACAGTATGACTTTGCGGATTCCGCTGGGTGGGATGATTTGATCACCTCTGAGAACGAGACCGTTCATGGCGGTGATTTCCTCGTTCACCTTCCAGTAGGGACGAAGGCCTTTGGGGATCGCTCTCTCGTTGGGCCATCCATTTCGAACCCATTACATGCCTTAGAGCGTAGTCCTGCTCGAACTCTTCCTGCCAGTGGCGCTCGCTCATTTCCATGTACTCAACGTTTCTCAGGTCGTCGATGGACGCAACAACACATTCGTCTTCCAGGAATGTGGTGCCGGGGGCGCTTTGGTTGAGGAGCCTGGACATGCAGTCCGCTTGTGCGTTTTTCCAGCCAGCAATGTGTTGTATCTCATAGGTATATTCTTGGAGCTTCGCGGCGATCCTGTCCAGTCTGGGGGTGGCCGTCTTGGTGCCGCCCGGGCTCAGCATGTGAATTAGGGGCTTGTGATCGGTGATCAGCTTGAATCTTGTCCCCCATACGTATGATCTGAAGTAGTCGACGGCCCAAGCGCATGCCAACATCTCTTTCTCTACCATAGAGTAGTTCTTCTCGGATGAGGATAATGCCTTGGATGCAAACGCCACAATGTTCTCCGTGTCGCCCTTTTTCTGGGTCAAGGTGGCCCCTAGGCCGTATGCGCTGGCGTCAGTGGTGATGTATGTGTCCCATTCAGGGTTGTATGGTTTAAAGCACGGTGCGTGTAGAATCCTATTCTTGATTTCGGCGAAAGCCTCATCTTGTTCTGGGCCCCAAGAGTACGCTGCCCCCTTCTTCAGAAGCTCCCTCATGGGAGACGTGGTCTCAGAGAACCTGGGGACGAATTTGGCATAGTACTCAGCTAGGCCTAAGAATGAGCGTAGTTCCTCTTTGGACATCGGCGCCGGTGCCTCAGTAATGGCCTCCATGAGGTCCCTCTTCGGGCTTACCCCATCACACGAGATGCAGTACCCAAGATATTCTACTTTGTTCACCCCGAAGACACACTTTTCATGGCGTAGGTGAATGCCTTCCTCCTGAAGTCTGCTTAGGACTGACTTGAGTGCCTTGTCATGGGTCTCGTTGTCCTTGGAGTATACCAGAATGTCGTCTTGGAAGAATGAGACATTGGTGAGGCCTTTCAGTAGGGAGTTCATAATCCTCTGGAATGCGGATGCTGCGGATGATAACCCGAAAGGCATGCAGGTGTATTGGAAGGTGCCAAAAGGAGTGATGAACGCCGTCAGGGGGCGGGAGGACTTGTGTAGGGGAATCTGGTGATAGGCATCACGCATGTCCAGCTTCGAGAAAATGGCCGCCTCTTTCATCATGAGGACGATCTCATTGATGCTGGGGAGTGGGAAGCTATCCGTGATCACCTCCAAGTTCAGGCTTCTCAGGTCGATACAGATCCTGAGGTCGTTGCTGGACTTTTTATTTACTAGTACTACCGGACTCAGCCACTCCGAGGATTCCACGGTTTCAATGGTTCCTTCTTCGACCATCTTCTTCAGGTGGGCGTCCAAAGCTGGTCTTGCGGTGGCAGGTACTGCCCTTACTTTGTGCTTGACTGGAGTGGCGTTTGGGTTTCAGCCGAATTTTGTGGACGAAGTTTTTCACTTTTCCCGGTTTCTCGGAAAACAGGCTTGGAAAGATCTCCTTGTAGTTTTGCGCTGCTCCTGACGAGATCATGAGCACCTGTTCTGGAGTGCTGGGATCTAGTTTCATGCTGAGTTTGTGTTGGTCATCCCACCCCAGCACGGCTGGACCTTTGGGAGAAAAATACACTTTGGTGGTGGTAGACCTCCCCTTGAAATCGATGCGGGCCTTGATGTAGCCCAACAGTTCGACCGTTGCCCCTCCAAACACGGTGGGTTTTTGCCTTGTTGATCTAATCTCCACTTTTTCTCGTCCCATCATCTCCTTGTACGTGTTGATGGGCAGAATGGTGAGGTCGGATCCCGAATCAGCCATGACGCGCGTTTCCATGCCGTCCACTTTAATGGTGCAGTGGGGCTTTTCTCTTCTGGCATGGGGGGCATTGACCATGACAACCATGGGTCTGTCCTGCAGTTCATCCTCATCGGTTGAGGTGTAGTCACCGTCGACACGGGACACAGTTTTCTCCCGCCACATGCACGCTGGAGCCACGTGGCCAATGCGTCTACACTTGGAGCACTCCTTATTCCTGGCGGGACAGTCGCGGTCGTTCGCCATGTGCTTGAGGCTGGCGCATCTGTAGCATTTCGGTGCCTCCTTTTTCCTGGGACTTTTGTCTTTGGGGCCGTCGCGGGATTGCTTGTCTCTGCGACCTCTCCATTGTAGCACCGCCATTTCGGGCACGGGCAGGTGACTTCCCGCCTCCCTGCGTCTGCTGGAGGTTTCTTCCTCCGCCCTGGCAATCTGGATGGCTTTATCAAGGGTGACCTCCTTTTCTTGGATGAGCTTGTCCTGTACTTTCCTAGAGTTGGTGTGGACAACGAGCATGTCGCAGATGACCTGTTCTGCATTTTCTCGGAAGGCGCAAAGAGAAGCGAGTTCCCTCATCCTGGTGATGTAGTCATCCACGGGTTCGCTCCCTTCCTGTTTGCGAGTGTAGAATCTCAACCTGTGCAGTACAATGTTCTCCTTGTTGGTGAACCTCTTCACGATACGACGAGTGGCTTCTTTGTAAACGTCGTCGTCTTCGGCGTCATCGTCGGCCGCCGGTATTTCTTTAAGGCCGGCAAAGATACGCTGACCTTCAACCCCTAGCGCATTCAACAGCTTCGCCCTCTTCCTGATGGGGGCATATCGCGTGCCACCCACCGCTTCCAAGTAGGTGGAAAAAAGGGTTTCCCATTGCATCCACGGAATCGCCGGTGTCCCTGGCGAGGGGAGAAACGCAGGGGGTGGTGTGGCGCCTTGCATGGTGGGTCCGTGGGACTTCAGGTATCCTCGTCGCCAGTTATGTTGTGGCCTAAATGGATGACAGGACGCTGTAAGGTTTCTAACAGTCTTTATTGACTGGCAACAAGTGGAGAGGTTCTAAAGCGGCCTGGTGGCGCGGGCGCTTACTCACTGTTCAATGCGACCAAGTTCTGTGCTTCCCCAGTTGCTTCACTGTGGATGGGTTGTGCTCACCGGTGGCACGCTGTAGACTCCTAGTGCCCCCATGAAGCCTCCAGTGGCTGTGGTGTTATGCCCTAGGAGCTGTGGTGAGAGTTCTGTAACTCACTCTCCTTCTCATGTAGTCAGGAGCAGCGCTCCTGCACGATCGCTTCGGCTGGCAGGGCGCCAACTGTGAAGCGGGAACGTTTTCCCGCGGAGCGTGGGCTCGCGAGATCCCGTCTCGCGAGATCTCGCGAGAACACGCTCCCGCGATCACGTGATGTCCCCACATCAGTGCACAGGCAAAGTAAGCAACAACCATAGAAAGGCGGAGGATTAAGTTCCCACGTTCCACCTGCTTTTTGACCTGCCCTATTCCAGACAGAGGATATTTATTTGAGGGAGTTCGACAAACTAACCAGCCCTATTATTCACCACTTTCAAAAGGTACAACACTGTAAAATGTGAATTATGCAGGGAGTATTTACCCCTGTGGAAATAATATCCAAGATAACGGCTCATTAGGTGAACGTTAAAAAGCCTTATGACACAAAAACCATAATTCATTGATGTTCCTATATGAAGTACAAAGGGGGTTCGGGAAAATAGTTGAAATCCCTATTGAAAGAACCCTACATTAGGCAAGTATTTGAAGCCTTAAAACAGGACTGCCACACTAGTAGTCTATCTGTAGTGTAATCTGTTACCATGTATATTTTGTCATTATAGAACCTGGAGTCGGTAGTCTAACATAGGGAACTGTGAGGTTAGCTTTTAGTTACTTCCTCTCCCCCAGATATCATATGCTAAAAGTAGAGTTCATCTTAATGCATTCATATTTCATTTGTACTTTATTTTAACATTTTAAGATATTTAAGATATTATTGCATGTGTTTATTGAACAGTTTGGTGGACACGTATTGAAGGATGCAAATACATGGCACATTGAAAAGCTTGCAAATATTTGAAGCCTTAAAACAGGACAGGCATACTAGTTGTCTATCTGTAGTGTATTCTTTTACCATGTATATTTGGACATTTTAGAAATTGGAGTCTGTAGTTTTTATTTTAATGATTTTTATTGTTCAAGATACAGATAATGATACATGCATTAGCACGTTACAGACTTTGAGTGGAACTGGTAACCATAAAGGATGAACAGAGTTAACAATCTAACAAGGAAGAATATAATCTTTATCCAAGACATTCATTAATTGAATTAGTTTGTTGTATTAAATTAAACAAGAATAGAATAGACATTGGAGGTAGTGCTGATTAAACCTGGATTATTATAAAACATATCTGTAAAGAGTAACTGATATGAAGATAAGAATAGAGATATTGGGAGACAAACAGGGAGACAGACAGCAGACATACAGAAACAGATGGGAGCAGGGTGAAGGGGGAAGATGGGGATAATAGATTATTTCATAAAACTAGTTTTTCCATTTCTGTAATAATATAAAAAAGTCATTTGAATATAAATATAGTCATCAGGTTAGTAAAGTGAGCATACGAATATATGTTCAGGAGCCATGAGCAGTTGCATTGAAATAGTTAAGATAACAGGTGAAATAATACCATTTAACATTGTATTTAGGAATTGTGTTTTGATTATTAGCCATGCACATTTCCAATTTATGAGTTTGACATAAAGCGTTCCACCATGCTCTGGTAGAGAGCGATCGAAAGTATTTCCAGTTCGCTGTGATACATTTTAAGGCTATGCAGATGAATAGATCGTATAATCTGGCAGAGTCAGGTGGAATATATGTTGTAATGGCCATACTTCCTCAAAATATACTTACAGGAGAAAACGGAACATCTACAGAGAAGATACGCTTAATGACCTTCCAAATATCATACCAAAATATGACAATATATGAACATTCAAATCACATATGCATATAAGTAGCAGGAGATAAGCCACATGACCAACATTTAGCATCATAATTCGGGTTAGCCTTAGCTAATTTAGCCAGAGTAATGAATGCTCTATGAATAAAGAAGTAGCACTGTTGTGTAATGTAAGCTGAGACCGATAATTGTTTTTAGAAAACTGGCGGAGGCATATGTGATCGTCAAACTTATATCCTAAGTCAAGTTCCCACTTCAGATGAATTGGGGAAATATTAAATGTTGAGGTTAGCATATCATATATTTTTGAGGCTCTGACCTCTCCAGTTATGGTTAGCTGTAGTAGTCTAAGGGCGTCTGGAGAAAGAATCTCATAGGAAAACTGATCTAGTGCAGTAAGACAGGAGTTGATTAATTTATTGTAAAACTGAAAGTCAGTCTTGGGTATGGTAAATATGGTAGAGAGTTGCTGGAAGGAGAGAATTGAAGGACCATCTATAATGTGTTGGATGAATCTGATTCCTTTTTTAATCCATGCTTTGCGATTAAGGATCTTTTTTATTAATAACTATATTCTTATTATGCCATAGTAAAGGGGAAAGGTATATATATATATATAATCAGTAATATTGTGTGCATGAACTATGTGTTTCTCTAGTGTACACCATGTAGGGGTATCAGCAAATTCGGGAACTGTGAACCATTGGCAAGATTGTTTTATGAGAAATGCAGTGATATAGCTTAAAGTCAGGGAATTTAACACCTCCCATTTCATAAGGTGCTTTAAGTTTAGTTAGCACAATTCTTGTGCTTTTTCCTACTCCCCAAAGAAAATGTAGTAGTATGGAATATATAGATTTGAAAAAGTAAAGGGATAGTGGAATGGAGAGAAGCTGAAGATAGTAAAGTACAATAGGGGATAGCATAATTTTAATTGTATCCAAACGCCCCCACCAGGAGAGGTAAAGAGGGCACCATCTGGATGTAAGGTCCTTAAGGGTGTCCAATAATGTTTTAGTTTTGAGCTTAATAGTTTCTTGGATTGTAGGGGCAAAACAAAGTCCTAAATATTTGATGGAGCCACTACACCATTTGAAGCCAAAAGTGTCGGTGTCATGCTTGAGGCAGTAGGGATTTAAGGGCATAATTTCTGATTTTTGTCTGTTAAGTTTATATCCTGATACATGACCAAACTGAGATAGTGTATCTAAGAAGTTAGGTATATGAAGTTTGGGGTTTTTGATTAAGATAAGAATATCGTCAGCATATGCAGCAATTTTGGTAATTGAGGTACCTGCTTGAATCCATGGGATATTTTTGTTTGATCTTATTAATTCCAGCAACAGTTCAAGTGAAAGAATATATAATAACGGTGAGAAGGGGCAGCCCTGCCGTGTGCCTCTGAGTAAGGGAAAGAATGAAGAAGTTTGTCCATTTAAATAGATAGTGGATTTGGGGGCTGAATATAGGAGTTTAACAAGTGAGATTAATTTTTCACCAAATCTGTGCCAACATAGGGATTGGAACATAAAGTTCCAATCTACACGATCAAAAGCTTTCTCTGCGTCCAATGCAATGGCAGCATTTCCTGGTTTATCTTTTTTGTCTTTGGCTGCTAGGTTAATGGCATTAAGTAGAAGTCTAGCATTAGAGGATATGTTACGTCCTTTTACATAACCAGTTTGATCAGCTTTAACCAGATTTGGGAGTGAGGATTCAATTCTATTAGAAAGTATTTTAGCAAAGATTTTACTTCCTATGTTGATAAGAGAAATGTGTCGATAGTTACTGGGGAGGGAAGGGTCTTTGTCAGGTTTAGAGAAAATGATAAGTAAAGCTTCTGAGCCAGAACCAGAGGAAGATTTTTGTGATATAAAGTATGAAAAAAGTGTTTTAGGTTTTGGTGTTAATACTTGGGATAACTTGATGTAGAATTCGGTAGATAATCCATCTGGGCCGGGTGCTTTGCCTTTGCCCAGGCTGTGAATAGCTTTAGTGCTCTCTGAGGAGGTAATATCATTGTCAAGGTGAGAAAAGTAGGATCTGGGGTATGAAGTGCGACTGATATTTTTAAAAAAGGAATCGATTCTGTCTTTGGGAATAGAGCTTTCTGGGGTATATAGATCAGTATAAATCCTGAAGCATTCAATAATTTTATCTGAACGGTGATGAGATATGCCTTGAGTGTCTTTAATGTGAGAAATTTGAACTTTTTCCTTTTTGGTTTTTAAATAAGAAGCAAGCATTTTGCCCGCTTTATTTGAAGTTTGGTATATCTTTGTTTTGTATTTAAGTATGGTACCTGCTGCAAGTTCTGTGATTTCTTTATTAATTTCAAAGCGTAGTTTTATTACTTGCCGTAAGTTTGTTGAGTTAGTATCTACATAATAGCGTTGTTCTGCAAGGGTGAGTTTCGAGTAAAGGTCTTCTAGATGTTTCTTCCTAAGTTTTTTATTCCTACCGGAGAGGGCCATTATGTGACCTCTTAAGGCAGCTTTGAATGCATCCCAATTATTAACAACCAAGGTATCACAATTTTGATTGTTATTAAAATATTGTTGGATGAAAGCTTGAACTGATTGATTAAACTGTGGATCATTTAGAAGGAATTTATTAAGTTTCCATCTGGTAGCAGTTTTGTTTGCCTCTGTGAGGCAAAAGGAAGTGATAACAGGTGCATGATCTGATATGCTAATATTAGAGATTTTAGAATCTATAATGGATCCAGAGAGGGTTTTGATTGCAAAAATATAGTCCAGTCGTGATAGAGTATTGTGTGGGGGTGAATGGAAGGTATAATCTAATTGTGTAGGATGGGATAGTCTCCATGTGTCAATTAAACCTTAACTGTCTGCTAGGCAGTTAAGAAAGGACTTATGAGTTTTGTTTTGTTTTATATGAACATACAGCTGGATTTTCGGTCTAAAAAGGATCAAGGATCTGATTGACATCTCTGCACATAATCAAACTGGTAATCAAATTGGTGAAGTTATTTTTGAGTATCATTTGTTTGATTGCGGTCCAGAAGGGGGGATCTGGTAATGTGGGACCGTAAATGTTAAGGATAGATACTTGTGTAGAATCAATTAAAAGTTTTAACCAGACCCATCTGCCATTTGTATTAGCATCTTGATCAAGGGTTTTGCAGGGTTGTTTTTTACTTATTAATATAGCAACTCCATTTTTCTTAGAAATAGCAGGACTGGAAATAACCTCCTTAACCCAAAAAGATTCAAGCTTCATAGATTCTTTGCTGGATAAATGTGTTTCTTGTAGGCAAGCAACCGTTGGCTTAAATGTGTTCAAATGAGATATAACTTTGCATCTTTTAATAGGATTTTGACATCCTTTAATGTTCCAGGCTATACACTTGAAGGTCATTTAGTCAGATACACAATGATAGGCATGCAACATATGGCTGTAATGCAATAATAGAATCAGATCTTTAGTAATGTAGTTTAAAACATATATACCCAAACAATGATAAAGGAGGATAGAACATTGAGGATCTGGGAGGGGAGAAAGGGGTTTGATCATATTTTGGGAGGATTCAGACAATGGAATACAAAAGGTTTTAGAGATCAAACAGGACAAAGTAGAGGGATCCAGGAGGAAAGAATTGCCGGGGATAGGTAACACCAACTGGGTCGCCAAAATGAAAAGAGCGACCATCAGTGGAAGAGGGACACCCAAATGGCGCCCGTCTCACTCTATTAGAGTATTTGGATAATTGCTGCATTAGGTAAATGATAATATAATCAAACAGATAATACAACAAATTATACAAGAAATGAGGTCAAGATTTCAAGTAGTAGATGATGTTGAGGTACTTGCAGGGGAAGAGGTGTCCATTCAGTCATTTTTTATGGATTGTATAAAGGACCTCAAATCGGCTGGATCATCAAACACAGCTGTGCGACCTTCATGTGTTACCTTAAAGGAGCATGGGTGGTATAAGCCATAGCAGATATTTAGTTGCTTTAGAGCAGGACACAAGGATAGAAAAACTTTTCTTCTCTGAGCCGTACTTCTGGCCATATCCTGTGAGATAAATAGCTTACTTCCAAGATTTTTCTAACTGTGCAACTCTAGGGGAAATATCTTCAAGAACACCAACTCTTTTCTCTACCTCCTCCACTCTATTGCTAACACCCATCCACCTTTCATCTAATTGCTGTAGCTTAGTGTTAGTAGTTTCAATGGAGGGTTTAAGTGCCATAATTTCCGCAAGGATGGCTTCAATGGCAGGATCAGAAATTCCTAGTGGAGGTGGAGAGTCACTTTTAGGTCTTTTAAGGTTTGTTGAAGAGGAGGTGGCATCTTTAGCAGAGGATGCATTTTTTTGATTAGCTTTATTTGCTGCCATAATTGGAGATTGTTAACTGAACCTCGTAATTAGGGCATTTGACTAACATGAAGAATTGAAGATATGTATATGTCAGAACAATGGATAGTTTGCATACAATTATAAACCTCCTTATTGTAAAATGTTGAAGTGACTTGTTGACTTGAAGGTGTTTGGCAAATCCTCTTTATGAATATTTTCTATGACTTCCTTTAGTATACAATTATTACATCCATATTATTCATACTGTATTACTCTTAGGTAAAGAGACCAAAATGGAAAAACAGAGAATAATAAGGCGTATACTACAGAAGCGTAAACGTTTGAAGATATCCTGCAGGTATTAATGGTAACATAAATGAATCCAGAAGCAATCCTCCAGTGCAGTGTATAATAAGGAGAGGAGCCACCATGTATAGTTATGGAGGTGAGGAGGTTGGGGTTTGGGGAGCAACAGTCCAAGCCGTGAATCATGCAAATAAAGATTGTTGGAGAGATAATGGCAATAATGTATAAAGTTGCAATTTTAGTTGTAATCTTTGGTAATTTCTGTCTTATCACTTCAGCTCTTATTCCTTTCTCCCCTTCTCACATCCCCCTCCTCCTCCTCTCCTGACCTTTTTTTTCCCTTTCTTCTTCCGTTTATGTGCCACTCTCTTCTCAGTATTCCATATAAAGCTTTTAAATAACTTCTTTTTTTTCCCCCTTATTCTTACTTTTGCCCACCAGGTGGCAGAGTCTAATTAGGAGCCTGTGATGCTAGGCCCGAGCCAGCACGTCAGATGAAGCGTGACGCCGTGCTTCTCCTCATGAGGGGCGGTGTACTTGAAGCTCGGTCTCGGAGCCCACCTTTGGTGCGCGATGCGACTGCTGGAGAGGCCTGCCAGGGGTAGATGATATTACATGGTCGTTTACCCTGACAACATCAAAGGACGTGAAACCATTTATATAAAAAACATATATAATCAGTGTATTGTTAATAAATTAAGACACTTGCAGGCAAAATACTGTTTTTATTGTACAACCCTGTATTAAATGTTGTGCTGTCTTAATATATTATGGTTGGGGCAACCCCGGGATAGACACTGTACATGGGTCGTAATACCTTCTTCTTGCATACTCCTAATGGTAAGGACTGCATGCGAGGCAGTCACCATAGTAAGATACGTGTCTGTGTGCTGTGCAACAAGGTCTTATTGAGATATCTTTATACGCTGCTGTAAATGCGTCAGAAACTGGTTTACAGGTTCATCTGAATATGTGCGGACCACATTTGTTTTTAAAGCATTTTCATGTTCTGTCGTGTAGATATGCACTTCGATGTAACTTCAATTTGGTTACCTACTTTGACCTTTGAAGAGGACTTTTAAGTGGTCTTAATTAAGAACAATCTTGAGGCAGACACGGAAAGTAAGCCGTACTCCTGGAGAGTAAATAGATATGTTTGCTTTCAAAATCTGAGTGCCAGGGGAAGCAAAGGGAGAGCCATGCTTTGAAGATGCTGCCGCTGGTTAACCCAAAATGATGTCCCTACTTGTTTTGAATACATGATTGTCAGTTCTAATTTACAGTATTTAAAAAAATATATTAGTTGGATTGAGCCAGGCAGATATTATAGTATTATATTGCTTTTGAACTCTGTGATTTGAAATTAAACATAACTTGGCTAATAATGCTGAAACATGTAATTGCTAATTAAGCCTTGAAGCAACAACAGTAAATCAAAAAAATGTTCTTTGACGCTAGCTGAAAAACACGTATTATTAGCAGCTATTGTCATTTTGCAACGTTCAATGTCATACAAAAAAAGAATAACTGATAAACAAGTACTTTTGTGGGTTTTCTGCTGTTGCATCTTAACATTTTGTGACATTTAGAAAACCACTTAACATAATAATGTCCTCTGTACACCAACTGACTATAGTTATTGCCAAAATTAAACATCATCTATTTCTCCACACTCTCTTTCAACTGGTAAACCGGATGGATAGATATATTGAGGTCTATGTATTGATATGCCTATGGATATGCACATGTATACTGATATTCATACATCAACCTGTCATGGCACCAAATATTTCCAAAATAGTTTGGTCCAATCTAAATTTAATATTATTTCTCCTAAATGTGTTGACAATCACTAGTTGAAAAACATCTGCAAAGTAATGTCACTAAATGTGGCACGCTATCACCATTAAACATTACTTATTTTTTTGAAATGGTAAAAAGATTTCAGCCACTTTAAGAACACAGTTGTGGCACACTCAAATTGTCTGTGCTGATTTATCTCAGTAGTGTCAATTTAAAGACACGTGTGGTGATTATGTATAATAATGCTTATAATACCGCTGCCAAACACACACACTGTGTCTCATTATGAGTCCAGCGGTAGCCGTGCCGGTAAAACCAGCAGGCTGACACCGGAATCATGGTGATTTACCGGCTATGGACTTGCCGGAATTGCCATAGGACTCCATGGGAATGGGGCCGTGGAAACACTTGTACCATTGTACCATGCGGTAATGGTGCCAGTGTTTCCACGTCTGTCGGCGGCTGGTGGAGTAACGCCTGCCAGGTCAGACCAGGCGGGTGTAACACCATAGGGCCACAAAATTCCTAGTTAGCTGGTCTGGAAAACAGTGTCGGCAACGTTAAATCCAGACCGGCTAACTTGTAATGAGGCCCATTGTGTTTGTATCTAATACTCAAATTCTCATGGAAATGACACACTGGTGTTGGCTGTGCCTATTGATGTTAGTGTTCCCAAAGCAAGAGCACACGTGTAGTGTCTGTGCCTAATTATGCCAGCATTGCCTCTTTAAAACACATTCATAGTGAGCGTGCCCAGTAATGCAGTATTTCCTCTGGAAAATAATGTTTCAAACTGGCTGTGAAAATATATGTCATCACTACCCTATAACTTTATCCAAAACATGCCAGGATTACCCTAATAAATCTATCTGTACCTCTTGAAGAACCCCCCCTTCCACCGATAATTTCAGACGCATGCATCCGTCCACTCTCACAATGAGACATTGTTGCTCCCAACATCCTCCTAAAGCTGCATGAACTGCATGTATGCAGCATTCTGCTGCCCATGCACAACATACACACACAAACAAATTACACACACACACTGTGGTAACTCAGACCCAAGGGATGGACAAGTGGTCTTGTTCCATAATGTATTTTATTACCTACACCTTTTTTTTTTTTAAATATATTTTTATTTTATATATAAACCACACAACATTACATCTTGAACATAAATAAACACATTTGACAACAAACAGCACTGCAATCCCCATGCCTCCCCCTATGAGCCTGTATGGTGTTCGCCATTGGTATCCGCTGTGAACGGGGGGGCGTCATCGCTCTCAGATTCAATTGGAGCCGACCCCGTTCCAAACAGTTCAGCTATCAACAATTTCCATGCCGCGAGGGAGCACATTTCCTCCTCCTCCCCTGCAATACTGGTATCCCGCCACACAGCCGTCTCGGCCTCCGCCCATTTTTGGAGATCCCTCCACCAGACCTCCGTTCGTGGCTTATGACACTCCTTCCATCCCATGGCAATCCTACGTTTAGCAAGCACATAAGCCAAATCTTTCAATTTCTCGACATGTCTAAGTTTACACGCTCTGGGATATCCCCCCAGTAAGCAGGCCCAGGCTGAATCCACTTTGAGCGTGACACCCTTTCCTGCCAGCTTCTGCGCCACTTCACCCCAATAGCCTGCAATTACTGGGCACGCCCAGAACATGTGTATCATGTCTGCATTCTCCTCGTCACACTTGGGGCACGCCTGGCGTCCAACATCCCGAAATTTGGATATTCTCAAGGGGGTCATGTATGCCCTGTGCGTTATATAAAGCTGTATTTGCTTAAACCTGGCGTATCTCGATACTTTTTTATGATACCCCAGGGCTCGCTCCCACAACCCATCTGCCATCGGGGCCCCCATCTCCGTTTCCCATTCCAGTCTCAAGTGAACTAAGTCGCTCCCAACCTTCGTCATCAACATCTCGTACAACCTAGAGACCTCATGTCCGCCCTCCGATGTGTCATATAGTATCTCCACCGTGGCGTCCGGTTCATCGGCCAGGGTAGTTTCGGGCCACCTATTCCGGATCTCCTGCACTATCCTGTGATATGTCATATATTGACCCCTGTGCAATCCCGACCCTGCCTCTAATTCTTCGAACTCCAAGATGGTCCCATCCTGCCAAATATCTCCCATGGTGACCAACCCCACTGACTCCCAGTATATCCGGATGGTTGCTCTGAGCTGCCCATCTCCCTTCGCCAGTGCGACCAATGGGAACTGCAACACACACGGCAAAGGGTTACCCATCATCCGGCAGGCCCGTTTCCACATGTTCCGTCCCAAAGCTAGCATTCTAGGCCGCTCCCTCATGCATGCATTAGCCACCCAGATCACCTCTCGCAGATAAAAAGGGGAGCAATCCCTCCCAAACAGCCTGTGTTCAGGGGTCTCGTCATCAGAGAGCCACCTGGACACATATTGTAGCTGCGCTGCCACATAATATGCCTCAAAGTTCGGCAGTTTGACTCCGCCCTTCTCGTAGAAGTTCTGCAGCTTCCACAGTGCGACTCTGTTGCGCATGCCGTGCCACAGGAATTCTCTGCAAACACTATGTAGCCTCACGAAAAACTTCTTAGGAATCATGTAGGGGATGTTGTTAAAATAATGCAGAAGCCTGGGCAGTACCACCATTTTAAGCATAGCTCCCCGGCCCATCATCGCTAGTGGCAATCTTTCCCAGAACCTCATGCATTTCTCGATCTTCCCCACAGCAAGTTCAGTGTTATGCTTGTGCTCTTCCACAGTCGTGTGATACACGTCAATTCCCAAGTATCTAAAGGATCTCGTCGCCCACGGGATCTGCAACACTGGCAACCTCTCTACCGGAGTCCCCACATAGCCCCCTAGCGGAAATAGAGTGGATTTCTGGGGGTTTACCGCTATACCGGACAACCAGGCATACCTCACCATCACCTCTAAGACATACTGCAAATTTTCTTCTGGGTATCTTAGGTATAGCAGCATATCATCTGGATACAGGGATATAAGGTGACACTCTCCTCTCACATCGATGCCGACCGGGTCATATTGCTGCCGGAGGTAAATCGCTAAGGGTTCTAGGGCCAGGATGTACAACATTGGGGACCAGGGACACCCCTGCCCAGTGCCTCTGCCCAACTGCCATCTCTCTGACACCACTGCACCCGTGCGGACCCTGGCTAGTGGTGCACTGTATAACATCTCGGCCCACCTAACATAACCTGGTCCCATCCCGTACCATCTCAGAGCCGCCAGCAGCCAAGGCCACCGAACAGAGTCGAACGATTTAACCGCGTCCAATGCCACTATCGCCATTTCGCCGTCATCACTACAACCCCACTCGACCACCCTGTGGAGGCGCCTGTGGTTGTGAGTAATGTTCCTATTAGGGACATAGCCCGTCTGGTCTGGGTGGATCAACTTGCTGATCACTCTACGCATTCTAGTAGCCAGGACAGCTGTCAGGATCTTGCTATCTTGGTTCAGCATCGACAGGGCCTGGAGGAGCCACAATCATGTCCCGGTTTATTTGGCTTGGGGAGCGGAATTATAATCGCCTCCCTAAGTGACTCCGGCAACCGTCCCATCTCGTACGCTTCGTTGAGCATTTCCAGCATGGGCGGGAGCACTTCCTCCGCATAAACTTTATAAAATTCACTGGGGAACCCATCTGCCCCTGGGGCCTTGCTAGTGGGCAACTGTCTCACAATCTCCTTCAGCTCTTCCAGGGTGATCGGAGCATCCAGCTCCTCTCGCTCCTCATCGCTGACCTTGGGCAAGCCTACATCTTCCAGCACTTCGTCTATCTCCTCCTGGCTGCCCCCCTCGCGATCTTCGTATAAGACCTTATAGTATTCCACGAATGCCCTGTTCACGCCTTCTTGGGTGTCTACCTCCTCCCCCTTTTCATTGGTTACCAATCTGATCGGGGATCATGGGGTCTCGCTCTTGTACAGCCAAGCTAAGAGTCGGCTCGTTTTATCTCCCCCCGCATGCAGTCTCTCAATATACTTTCTATAGTTCAAATTACAGAGCCTGTCCCAATGTTCCGCACACTCCTGTTGCAATTTGGAGACCGCCTCCACATCTGTCCCACCACCTTCCAACTCCTCCTCCAGCTCAGTCTCAGCTCTATGCAAATCCGCCAGGACTCCCCCCATCAATCCCTTAGACTTTGCAATGGCGATCCCCCGCATTACGACCTTAAAGGCCTCCCATAAGGTGCCAGCCGACTTAACGCTCCCTTTATTCACCTCAAAATAAGCAGTTATCTCTTCCCTAATATCCTCTCTGAAGGCAGGGTCTTTGAGCGCCTCTGCCCTAAGGCGCCATGTTGGTATACGCGCTCGTGGGGAATACAGTTGCCATCGCATGACCAGGGGCGAGTGGTCAGAGAGGACTCTCGCCCTGTAGTCTATATGGTCGCACTCCGCAGTGAAAAGGTAATCAAGTCTCGTGTGCAGTAGCTGCGGAGCCGAATAGTGCGAGTATTGCCTCACGCCCGGGTGTTTCGCTCTCCACACATCTACTAGGCCAAAATCCGCCAGCAGCGTCTGCAATACCTTAGCCGCCGGACTGGGCTTAGCCATCTTGTCATCCGACCTATCCTCCCTGGGATTCAACACGCAATTAAAGTCGCCACCCCATATCACCGTTCCCCCCATCCCAACACTGAGCTTGGTGCACAGCGTCCTAAAATATGTTGCCGTTTCCTGGTTAGGCGCGTATGTGTTTACAATGCACACTACTTTGTTCTCTACCAGCCCCCTCACCATAACCAACCTCCCATCCTCCTCCACAACCTCCTCAATTAGCTTGAATGGGACGTGTGGCGCCACCCACACCAGCACTCCTCTGGCATAGGCAGAGTACGTTGATCCTACCACTGTTCCCTTCCACTTCCTCCCTACCAGCTCCAGTTTCTCTCGCTTTAGATGTGTCTCCTGTAGCAGAGCTACGTCTATCTTCTGCCTCTTAAGATACAACATGACTTTATTTCGCTTAAGATAACTGTTAAGCCCCCTAACGTTCCACGTTAATATCCTGAGGTCTCCCATGGCTTATCAGTAGTTTCCTCCCCCCATCCGAGGCAATCCCTCCCCACTTTGCGAACACCTGCTCCCGGTTTCACCCCCAGGCTCATACAAAAACTAAAACTCCTCCCCAAACCCCTACCCCCAACAACTGCCCAGCTCCATCCCTGGATCTCAGGCATCCCTGTGTTCGGTCCTCCTTGGAAAACCCAAATAGAGAACCCGACAGGGTGTCACCCCACTAACAGTGACTAAACTAAACACAAAAAGGGGGTGTAAAGGGCGGCTTCTGGCGGCTCCTCTACTTCGCAACCATGTGCGTGCACGGACCACGTTTCATAACCCCTGACGCGCGCATGTTCTCAAGCAAGTTCAATGACTATATTCTAGTCCCAATGTTCATAACCCGACCGGGCCTACAGCCTTACTTATCTCGCCCTTTATTTTCCACCGGCCGTCTGAACATCTGACTCCCGAGGGCAGTTTTGTGCATCCAACCACTCCATAGCATCCTCCGGGGTGACAAAGAACAGCAGCTTGCCCTGAAAGAAAACCTTCAGTTTGGCCGGATAGAGCAACATGTATTTAAGCCCCGCTTCCCGCAATCTCCTCTTCACCGATCCGAAGTTCATACGACTGCGCTGTACCTGCAGGGTGTAATCGGGATAGGCCGTTATATTCGCCGCTCCTCGTTGTATTGTGCCTCCCTTGCGGAAGTGTTCAAGGATCCTTTCTCCGTCCCGGTAATTAAGGATCTTGGCTATCACTGGCCTGGGCGGGTTTCCCGGTGGTGGCTTCCTAGTTAAGGCCCTGTGCGCTCTCTCAACCGCAAAACCCTGCGACAGGGTGCCTCCCGTGATCTCCTGCAGTAGCATGTTTTCCATAAATTCCGTTGGATTGTGGCCCTCAGTTCCCTCCGGCAGGCCCACGATACGGATGTTGTTCCTCCGGGCGCGTCCTTCTGCCTCCTCCGCCCTACTCTCCAAATTGCCCACACGTTGCACCAGGGCATGGAGTTCACGCTTATGCACAGCGCAGTCCGCCGCGGTAGGGCCCAATTCTTTCTCCAAAGTCTCCGTGCGCTCTGCCAGAGTACGCACGTCCTGCCTTAGCAGGTTCACGTCCTCCTGCACTGCCCCAACCTGGAGTTCCATTGCGGTCTTCAGTTCAGCCACAGCGAGCTGGAGCTTGGTCTCCCAGGTCGCTTTCAGGTCTGCGATCGCAGCGAGGACCTCTTGGTTCGCACCCCCGGCGGCCATTTCCTTGGCTTGCGTTTTGTCTTTGCTTTTGGCTCCGTCTGGGCCGGGAGGCGTTTTAGCGTATTCGTCGAGCGTGTGCTGGTTGGTCTTCGCTCTCAGGGGCTTGTTAGACATGTCTCCCGTCCTTCTATCCCCGCTCGGATCCAGGGCAGGGTGTCACAGTGCGCTCTTCGGGTGCCCCATCGTTATCGCCACATCTCTGACACAAAGTTCCTTTGTCCTCCGGCTCCCCCGGCCATCTTGTCTATTACCTAGCTGAGCCAGGTCGTGTCTCACCCTTTGAGGCGCACTTTAGGCCATAAAGGGCCCGGGGCACAGTTCCCGGTCACACCGCACGCTCCGGTTACAAAGTATCTTCGGCCAGGCCCTGCTCCCTTCCCAGGTCCACGCCGTCGGCCTCGCAGGACTAGGTGTCCTTAATGACCTCGATGCACCCGCGTCATGCACCTACACCACCACCACGCTCCAGTGCGACCGTCAGGCGCCCAGATCAAGCACCCCTTTGTTCCTTCGTTAGGCGGTGGCGGCCATTTTATCGTTCATCGCACTCTCGCCTCCAGGTCTTCTTTTAGCTTCTTGTTGCGCTCTCACGGTGCAGGTCCGTATCGAAACGTGTCCACACGTTCACCTGAGATTCATGTACGCAGTCATATCAGTCTCAGCCAAATTACATCGGTCCTTGCACGGTTTTCAGTCGGATAATGTACGGATCTTCGGGAGCCCCCGTACAGACATGTCCTTTCACATGGCTTCCTAGCCACGCCCCCTTATTACCTACACCTTAGTCTATAAAGTAAATAATAATGGTGCTCATAAGGATGCCCTACAAACAGTAAACAGTCCCCTGTACAAACACTCATCAACCCTGAGTTCTTCCCCTAGTACTAACAAAAAGGATTACCACAAACTCAACAAGAAAGGTCTGGTGAGGAGTTTCATCTCAACATGTGAATGTCTGGCTTCTGAGCCCCACCCAAATGTCTTTCTGATTACTCCCAGGCCACTTTCCCAGTTCACAGTTCAGGTTTGTACACTGCCTCTTCATTCTCTTCTCGTCCTTATATGACAGTCTCTGATATTTGTAGTAAGATCATAGTTACTCAGGCCTGGAAATTATGTTTCTCATCCTGTCTTGGGTTGTGCATCTCTATCCTCTATATGGTGTCTTGTTTATCCCACCACACCTTGAAGTACTGCTTCTCACACCTTGTCTTTGGGTCTTGTTTCTTTCACCCCACTTTGGGGGTCCTGATATTCAATCACCAACCTTGATATGAGATGATATGATATATGTTATTTATAATGCTCTTAATACCCAGAGGTTTCCTAGCGGGGACCCCAGGATCAAACCTGTGTTGCTCTGTGTGGTCTTGCTTCCAAGGAGAGCACTTTGCCCGTGAGCTATCCTCGCGAGACAACCTTGGGTATAGTATTTCTCAACCTGCCATGTGATATTGCTTCTTTCTCCCTGACTGGGAGGTTTTTTTCTCAAACTTCATCTTGTGGTCCTGCTTCTAACACCCTGCCTTGGTGTCTTGTTTCTCACAGCCCACCTTGGGATCTCCAGTTTCTCACCCAACTTGGAATATCGTGTCCCTTACCTCACCTTGGCGTATCGTGTTTCTCACCACACCTTGGGGTATGTTTTCTCTCACCAAACCTTGCAGTTTGACAAGGCTTTTCCATTCTCCTGTGGGTTCCTTGGAACCATTGTGACAATCTTCCTGGGGGAGGTACAGAAATGGGATTCTGGTTACCTCTGGTTTTCCGTGTCGGTTTAGCTTTATCAGTTATAATTATTTTAATTAATCCTTATAATGTGCTTCTAAGCGCGGAATCAGGATTCAAACCTGTGTTGCGCTGCATTGTTTTGCTTGCAAGGCAAATGTGTTGCCCCTAACCTATTTGAGCTATCCTTCCTCCCCTTCTTTAGTAGGGCCTCAAGGTGACTTCGGTGTTGGTTCGAGCAGGTGCTGGTCGACCACTTCCTGTGCTGTCTGGATTTCTCCTTGCTCCCAAACTCATAGGAGGTAACAGCGCTCCATAGGTTCTCTGACTCCTCTGCTCTCCACGCTGTGTGCATTGTGGTACTTTATGGCTCTACTCTGCAGGTTTCCCTTTCTCTTTTGTGTTGGTCTTGCAAGACCTTTATGTTCCACCGTGCAACAATATTGTGAAATCCATTGTTCCCGAAATTCATACATGGATATCAGCACAAAAGGGTCAGAAATCAAACCAGCCACTTCTATAGAAGCATTTGCAGAGTTGTCCTTTGAAATTCCCATATAGCCAAAAAAGATATTCTGTACTTGATACAAGGATGGACATGCAGGCACATGCATATTTACATATGAGCACACACAAACCTTTATTTTTTACATTTATTTTAACTAACCTGCTGTATGCCAGCTCAGTTTGGCACTCAATGCCACCAACTCCAACAGGCGCATGCATTGAGCCAGGAAGCAGGATGATGTGTTAATCAAAATGGCTCCCTGAGTTCTGCTTCACAAACTTGTGCTGACAGCACACAATCAGTGCCCAGAGCAGTACAGCAGCATGTGAATGCTAAGGAGTGACCCCTGCTCTTAAATGGCTCTGCAGCACATATGGCTACATGCTCGAAAGGTCACACAAGTTTGGGTAATACAAATGTCCAATCCTTTCATGACCCTTTGGACATATGCAGGCAAGGGTACTCAATGAAATAAACAAAGCATAAGACTGACTCAGAAACATCCCCTTAGCTGCTTGTTTTAGTAGATGTGTAGAGTTCTGCTGAACTTTGTCAATGTTGAATCACTTATCAGATGGAGGATTCACAAACACCTTCACCCCTCCATACAAATACATTGAAACATGTTGAGCTGAATTGATCACTATTACAATTAATTTCTGTTGCTATTACATAATATTGACAATTTTCAAGAAAAAGGGATGCACTCAAAACACCGTAAAACGAACAAAGCATGACTATCAGCACGTCACCTCATGGCAACTATAGTACAAAGGAATAGCTGGAATAAGACCCAGAAACACATGCAAGGTATATATATTTATATGCTGAGCATGTGGGTATATATTACAGGGCCTGTGGTAGTGGCTCTGTCGTTATGGTTAAGTTGCTCAACTCATAGAAGAGCACTTTTTGGGCAGCATATAACTTCGCCCCCCCCCCCCCGGATGAATCCTCACCAAAGTTTGCAATAAAAAGTACAAGGCACTTTTGTAAATTTGGTGTAAATCTCTCCAGTATGTTTTAAGAACATTGCCAAAAAGTAGGTCAAAACAAAAATGGGTGATATTCAGATCTGATCTGTGTACTTACTTCCCATCCATAGACAAACTTGGGCCAATCAGGGGGCGGCATGATGTCCATGGATATCATATGAGCCCGCTGATTGGATGCTGAAAAGCATGAGGCACATCATATTTTTTTAACCAGTTGCCATGTTGGATCCACAGACAGCTGCCTGTGTATGCTGATGCGGTGGGGGAAACATCTGGAAACACATTTAGGGTCATTTGGTGGCTGAAAGAGGGGCTTGAAAGGGTGGGTAGTGGAATATAGTTCATATGGAACTATTTTTATAGGTTTGGTACATCATTAGTGTGTGCTACACTGTTGTTGTATTGACATTAAATACACATTGGGCCATATGGAAAAAATACATAGAGAATTAAAAGTGTGATATTATGTTTGTTTGTACTGTGTTGTAATTAAGGGAATGCTCAACGTAGTTAGATACCTGTTGGCGTATTCCAACTATGTAAGACTTTACAATAGGTTTTGTAGTAACAAGAACTGTGATGGCATTTTTGAAGTGTATTGCGATGAAGGGTATTTTTAAGTAGTTAGATACCTGTTGGAATATTCTAACTATCTTGACTCTAAAAGAACTATTGTAGTATTGTGGGTGTAGTTAGCTACCTGTTGGCGTGATCTAACTGTTTATTGTGCTACAGTTTAATGAGTACATTTGGGTTTAAGGAATATTTAGTAGGCATTTGTTAGATTTGCTGGTAACCTAGGTTTTGAAGTAATCAGTTGTGATCATGTGTGGCTATTGTGTCTGTCTCTTGATAGGATTTTAGTATTCTTTTTTGGAATGAAACTGGACCAAGGATTAGCCAGACAATGGGCCTCATTACGACCCAGGCGGTAAGTTACCGCCTGGGCCGTGACTTTACCACCATGGCGTAAACTACGTTTACGCCATGGTGGTTGGCGGACTTACCGCCCCATTCCGAGGTCGGCGGGGCGGTAAGTCCCCAATCCCCATTTACCCTTCCCCATTCCCATTTTTGCCCCATAGGGCATAATGGGAGTGGGGAAGGCGTTAATTACGCCACCGTAAATTACGGTGGCGTAATTAACATCAAGTTCCCTTACCGCCATGGTTTTTTACACCCGCTAGAAGCAGGTGTAAAATCCGCCATGGCGGAAAGGGAACTCGTGATTGGCGGTAAGGGGTCGGCGCAGCTAACGCTGGCGCTAACCCCTTACCGCCAGGGTCGTAATGAGGCCCAATGTGTTCAGATTTGCCACATAAGACTGTACCTATTAAATGGTCTGCAGCTTTGCAGCACCTGAATTCTCTACAGGACAGCATTTTAAACCAAATCTGTAAAATTTGTGTGACAATGTTTTGTCGGATGATATGTCATTACAGAGGTCTTTTAGCTCTGTTTTCTTAGGGTTTATGACATAGGCTTTGACATATCTTACAATTGCAGTAGAATTATCTGAAATGTATTGTATATCAATGTTTGCATTCCACAAGAGGGCAATGATTGGATTGTAATCATTGATGTACTCAGATGTTTTGTCCTTTTTAATGTTGTATGTGTTTTTAGAATATTTGACTTTTGCAATGTGTCTAACAGAAGACATCAAGCTATTTAATTTTCCTTGTTTGCAAACTGGTCTAGGGAAGCCAAAGCAACATTTTGTATAGTATTTGCCTTTCTTTTTATAGCTACATCAGCAGTATTTGACATACCTATGTTTTTGGAAGTGTAAGACGTGTGTATATAGGTCACTATCTGTGGTTTCTAAATGGATGTCACAGATAATGTATTGTTCAATAAAATGTAAAACAGTAGCGTCACTTTCATGGGTACATGTAGGAGCATATTTTATCAACAAAAGCACTTAGATGTTTGGTGCTCCTCTGGATTGATATTCTTTTCTCCAAATGTGGTGCACTTCTCCAAGTGGAGGGGTAGTTTTATTGCAGATGAAATGCAGCATGGGTCATGAAATGATACATTAACAGGGTCAAGAGAACAGAGTTCTCCTGGTGTTTATATATCCATTCCCTCCAATCCATTTTTTGGTTTACAGTGCATACCTCCTATCGCCTCCCTTCCCCTATTCCCTGCTCCTTCTCTGGCCCTTCTGCAGCCATCCCCCCTCCCTCCTTCTCTGCGTTTCCCCTTTTCTCTGCAGACAAGGATTCTAGACAAGTCGGATCTATGAAAGTCTTGTTAATACAGGTTCACCCCTGTTCATCCAACACCATCAAGGACCACATTGACTCCCTGGCTCCTGCCCTGGCTGATTTCTGCAATCACTCTTTCACCACAGGAGTCTTCCCATCCCCTCTGAAGCACTCCCTTGTGTACCCTCTTCTTAAGAAGCCCTCTGCTGACTCCTACTGCCTGGCTAACTATCGCCCAATCTCCTTCACTCCGTTCCTGGGCAAGCTCCTGGAGAAACTTCCAGCTTAATCTCCACACTGAATCTGTTGGTTGTCTCCATGACCATCAGTCTGGCTTCAGAGCTGCCAGAAGCACAGAAACTGCTCTCCTGAACATCAGTGAAGACCTGCTCTCCAGCCTCAACTCCAACACCCATTGCGTCCTCATCTTGCTTGATCTCTCTTCTGCCTTTGACACTGTCAACCATGCCATCCTGCTCAACTGCCTCCATGATAACCTGGGTATCACTGGTCAGGTTCTGGCATGGCTGACTTCCTTCCTCTTCAATTGGCCCTCCAGGTCCAACTTGGGTCCTTCCTCTCTGATATCTTTTTCCCTACCTGCGGTGTCCCCCAGGGATCTAACCTCTCTCCCTGGCTGTTCAACCAATACCTGGCACTCCTTGCCCACCGCATCGCCGCTCTCTGCCCCAATTTTCAGCGCTATGCGGATGATACCCAGCTCATGTTCAGGCTACCCTCAGCCTCCTCCTCTCCTTCCCTCATCTGTGACTGTCTGTCTGCTATGCAGGAGTGGTGTGCCACCAATGACCTCTGCCTTAAAGCCAGTAAGACTGAGATTCTAGTAATCGGCACACCCACTCCCTCCTTCCCTGCAGCTCTTTGGCCTGCCTCTTTTGGCCCTCTTCCTGCTCCCACCTGCAAGGCAAAAAACCTCAAGGTCATCTACGACTCCACACTCTCCTTATGTCCTCACATCTCTGACATCTCTAAGAAGTCTCACTACCATCTGCACCTCCTCAGAGTTATTCTTCCTTTCCTCACCTTCCCCCAGAAGCTCACTGTCTCCAGAGCCCTGGGTCTCTCTAGGTTGGACTATTGTAACAACCTCTATCTAAATCTGCCTGCCTCTACACTCCGCCCTCGGCAACTTATCCAGAACAGGACTGCGAGACCACACTGGCTCCCAGGGGCTGTGAGGATTAAATTCAAAACCCTCTGCATTGTCCACAAGGCCTTCTGGGGGCTGGGGCTGAAATACCTTCAACTCTTTCTTCCTAAATATCTTCCTTCCCGAGCTCTTCACTCATCCGCCTCCAACTTCCTCAGGGTCAGTCACTTCTCCAAGCAACAAGTTGGTGGTAGATCTCTCTCTTCGGCAGGGGCCTCCCTCTGGAACAGCCTTCTTGCCTCCCTGAAACTTGAGGAGAACCATCTCTGGTTCCGGAAGCACCTCAAAACCATCCTCTTTGCTTCTGCTTTCTCTCCTCATCTCCCCTGCTGATTTCTGGGTGAAACTGCACCGGTTACATGGCCACCCTTTCTGCTCACAGGCCCAGGCCCCGCTATTGCTCACCTGCACTGCCTCCCTGGCAACCTCTGCACTTGGAGACTGGTTCTGTATACCTACAGTCCCCCTAACCTGCACTTATGCCTGCACTTACCTTGCACTTGCCACTAGCTGGCCGTTTTATTTATTCTTTATCCTACTATCCCATGTACTGCACTTTCCCCTCTCCCCGCACCCTTGCACTTTGCCCTTTCCCCCTTCCAATGCACTTGCACGATCTGAATGACACCTGGCCTAGTAGGATTGTTATCTGTCTTCCCCTGTCCCCCCCCCTTGCCTCTTCGCGCCTTGAAACACTTGTGTATAGGCACGTTATAAATGCCATATCATATCATATCATAAGAAGTCAAACAAGTCATCCCATGAATACTCTGCAACACTTAAAGTAACAAACCATGTGGGGGAGCATAGGTTCCTTAGCCTACAATGTACATCAATGTGATGTCAAAACCAGTATTATTTTGTACCACACATGTTTTCCAAGAGATTTGTGATACTTTCCTGCAAAACGTCATCTTTGGAGTGGATATGTGTAAACAGTTAGAGCCTGTTTTTAATGTGTGTGCAGCTCCATAACAGAGTTGCTAGTTCACATTCGAAGATGTGCTGGAAAATGTAGTCAACTTTTTTGGCTGAATCTGGTCTCTTCAGAATACATTCTTGAAGAGAGATATGCTGATGCATTACTTTGCATGGACATTTCATCATATCTTCCTCTTTTTCCAGTAGGAAAGAGTAGAGGAAAAGAACGTGCTTCTATACTTTTTTCCTATATGCTCATTGAGGATCCCTTGGCTTGATGCATTTGATATGTTTCTAATGCATTGTCAATGGTGTCTTTGGAGTTAGTGGGTGAAATGTATACTGGTTTAAAATGTTGGCTGCAGTAACAATATCCACACTTTCAGATTGTCCAGTTGCTGGTGATAATTTGGGTGGTTTCTCTTAAGTTTTCTGTTATGTTTGTATCTTTTTAGTATTCATTGTTTTCATTTAGTTATTGTAGTGCTCGTCTAACTTTGTTGAACCCCTTAAGTGCCAAGGACGAGGTATCTCGTCCTTGGAATTCCCTCCAGGGTGCCACGGACGAGATAGCTTGTCCTTTTTGGCACTCTGTTTTGAGCGATTCCTGCAGAAAATTTGTTTTTTTCACCACATTTCGGACTTTGCTGGGGTTTCTGGGTAATACATTTGGGGCCAACTTGCGTAAGTCAGACCTCTGCGGATTCCCACATGTGTCCTCTTTTCAGAAATACATGGGGTTCCCTGTTTTCCTTGGTGGATTGGACACCATAGGCCCAAATCTCTAGGGTGTGCGCATGAGCAGAATTCCTGAAATGATGCTGTGCCGAAAGACTTGGGGTTACCTATATATTAGGCAATCACCTTGGCGCCCAGGTAGGTGCATCCACACATGTGAGATACCAATTTCATTGGGACACCTCTAGGAATGCGAGACGATAGGCCATGTGTTGTTGGTGGCATGTTTCGGTGGGTGAGCTGAGTGAAATGTGCAGAATATTTGTTTTCTTGCCATATTTCAGACTTATTGGGGTTTCTGGGTAATACATTCTGGGCCGATTTGTGCAAGTCAGACCTCTGTGGATTCCCAAGGGTGTTCCCTTTTCAGAAATGCATGGGGTTTTCTGTTTTCCTTTGTGGCCTGGGCACCCTAGGCCCAAATTTGTAGGGTGTGCGCATGAGCGGAATTCCTGAAATTATGATGTGCCGAAAGACTTGGGCTAACCCGTGTTTTAGGCTTTCGCCTTGGCGGCCAGGTAGGTGCACCCACACATGTGAGTTACTGTTTGCATCGGGACACCTGTGGGAATAGGGGACGGTAGGCCATGTGTTGTTGGCAGCGTGTTTCTGTGGGTGAGCCGACTAAAATGTGCGTAAAATGCATTTTCTTCGGCACATTTCGGGCTTGCTGGGTAATACATTCTGGGCCAATTTGTGTAAGTCAGACCTCTGCGGATTCCCACGGGTGTCCTCTTTTCTGAAATGAATGGAGTTCCCTGGTTTCCTTGGTGGCTTGGACATCCTAGGCACAAATATGTAGGGTGTGCGCTTGAGCAGAATTCCTGAAATGATGCTGTGCCGAAAGTGTTGGAGTTACCCGTGTTTTAGTCTTTCCCCTTGGCGCCCAGGTAGGTGCACCCACATACAGTTTTCACCGAGACAGCTTTGGAAATGTGGGACAGTTGGCCATGTGTTGTTGGTGGTGTGTTTCGGTAGTTGAGCCGAGTGAAATGTGTGGTAAATGCATTTTTGTGGCCACATTTCGGAATTTTCTGGGGTTTCTTAGTAATAAATTCTTGGCCGATGTTAGGGAGAATTCTCTTATAAGGCTAATTTCCTAAACCTAGTGAGTCCCCCAGCAGCTTTGCTGGATTTTTGGGGTTTGTTTTTTTCTCCTGCTAAGAGTGAGACTCTTTTCCTCCCACTCTTAGGTATGATTTGAGGTATGTCTTTGACTCTTTGTGTGCTTATGGGGTCCTTTACTCCATAGGGTATCATCTATTTTTTATGTGTGTTACACAGCACCCTCAGTGCAGTAAGACAGGGGTGTCATAGTGACCCCCAAACATAGACTCCATACCCTGGGACTGACTACTGTCTCCCAGGGCATGTAACGTCACCATTGACTTTACTAGTCCAAAATTGTGAACAGAACCAGTACAAACCATCATATTGTGGAAGTACTGGAAGGGGTTAATTTGATTGCCCCTGGGTCTGTTTTCAGGGGGGCACTGTCCAGTCCCCCCTTGTTGAGTTTCTGACTGGTGGCAGTGGTTACCATGCAAAATATTCCACCGGAATATTTCCTATGGGATTTTCCCATTGATTTTAAACGCACCACTTTTTGGTGCAATGTTAAAGATAGCGCCGGTGTATTTATTTAATATTAAATCAACGGTTGGGTCTTTTTGCCAGAACTCTTTTCTAAAATGGCGTTTGTGTCCGTCTCTGTAACTCTACCAAGGTTGGGACCTTTGTTCCACTGTTTTGGAGCGCTTCTCCACAGAAGCCCTCCAAATGGTGCCACTCTGTCTGGGTTCCACAGGATGTGTGGGGAGGGGAATTGGCACCCTGGACTGCTTTGCCTTAGCAACTCAAGTCGCACTGTATTCTGATTGGCCCCATGGTGAGCCGTCCGGCTCACCACTTAGCATGTTTGAGTGACAGCTAGGCTGTTGAATGGGGGTTTTTCTGCATAAAAGCAGGGCTTTTGGGACTGGAAATTCAGAAGTCGCCACAGGACCTAAGAATCCAAAGAAGGAAGAAGCTGAGCCATCTGCAACAACACCACCACCGGTGGAGCCCTGCTGCAACAAACTCACCACTTTCCCAACAACAAGAGAAGGTCTTTTGCTGGACGAGTCTTCTTCCTCTGAGCTGGTGGGACCAACCAGTTCGCCCCTTCTCGCCTTCCAAAGACGTCTCTTGGTCGAATCGCACTTGCCAAGCACCCCGGCGGCCGGATAGCAAAGCTTCACCACTTTGATTGTGAAAAAAAGGAACGCACCCTTTTAACCAACGAACTCCGTGGCTGGTTTCATCCCTGTGCAGTGCAACGACTCCAATTTTCCTCCTCAACGAGAACCTCTCTTCCCTTGGACAAAACAATGAACTGCAACCACTGCCAGGAACAACTGCCACCGCTGGAGCTTCCTCTCTGTTTAAGTTACTGTGTTCTGCCTGTCCTCCCTGTCTTCGGTTTGCCCAAGGTGACCTTTAAATCCTTGGCTTTGTAACTGGGTTGGCACCAGACCTTCTAACTTTAACTTCTTGAATCACCCCAACCTCTTTTGAACATTTTGCAAAGACTTTTAGTGCATTTGAAAATGTGTGATCATGGGCACATTTCGCATTGCTCCATTTAAAGTGGGCCTGGCCTATGAACTTTTGCTCTACAGTGTATACTGCCTTACTCCCTTGCTTTGAACTTCTAAAAGTGTTGGGAGCTGTTTATTTCTATGCTATGCCTTTTTCTCTCCCTTTAACTTAACTATTGAAGTGCCATCTAGGTTACGCGCTCACATCTGTTTAAACAAATCGTGGTGTTTTAACTCTGACTTGTCTAATAGTTATCAAGGGAGGTGTGTATACTTTATCTGACTGTGTTTTAACTTGCTTTTGATTTAGAGTGCTAGTGTATTGCCTAAAGTGTGTTTTAAATAAATAATTATATACTTTTGATACAAAGCTCTGGTCAGTGTTTGTTTGCTCTACTGTGTTTTTAGCCCTATTGTGTATACTCTATATACTGCCCTACTCTTCTTGAGAGAAGTTTGACTGCTCAGCCACAGCTACCAGGTAAATCTGGGTGGTGCAGACTGCTACCAATTAGGTTTACTGCTTACTCCATTAGTCTTAATCTTTTTGCAGTGTTCCTCAAGAGAACTGCATAGGATGCTGCCTAACAGCCGATTTGCGCAAGTCAGACCACTACGGATTACCACGGGTGTCCTCTTTTCGGAAATGCAGGGGGTTCCCTGTTTTCATTGGTGGCTTGGACACCCTAGTTCCAAATCTATAGGCTGTGCGCATAAGAAGAATTCCTGAAATGATGATGTGCGGAAAGACTTGGTGTTACCCGTGTTTTAGGCTTTCACCTTTGACACCCAGGTAGGTACACCCACACATGTAAGGTACTGTTTTCATCGGGACACCGGTGGGAACGTGGGACAGTAGGACAGGTGTTGTTGGCGGCGTGTTTCGGTGGGTGAGCCGAGTGAAATGTGCGGAAAATGCGTTTTTTTCACCACATTTCGGAATTTGCTGGGGTTTCTGGGTAATACATTCTGGTCTGATTTGCACAAGTTAGACCCACGTGGATTCCCAAGGGTGTCCCCTTTTCGGAAATGCATGGGGTTTCCTGTTTTCCTTTGTGGCCTGGGCACCCTAGGCCCAAATTTGTAGGGTGTGCGCATGAGCGGAATTCCTGAAACTATGATGTGCCGAAAGACTTGGGGTAACATGTGTTTTAGGCCATCTTGGTGTTACCCGTGTTTTAGGCTTTCCCTTTGGCACCCAGGTAGGTACACCCACACATGTAAGGTACTGTTTTCATTGGGACACCGGTGGGAACGTGTGACAGTAGGACAGGTGTTGTTGGCGGCGTGTTTCGGTGGGTGAGCCGAGTGAAATGTGCGGAAAATGTGTTTTTTTCACCACATTTCGGAATTTGCTGGGGTTTTTGGGTAATAAATTCTGGGCCGATTTGTGCAAGTCAGACCTCTGTGGATTCCCAAGGGTGTTCCCCTTTCAGAAATGGATGGGGTTTCCTGTTTTCCTTTGTGGCCTGGGCACCCTATGCCCAAATTTGTAGGGTGTGCGCATGAGCGGAATTCCTGAAATTATGATGTGCCGAAAGACTTGGGGTAACATGTGTTTTAGGCTTTTGCCTTGGCGGCCAGGTAGGTGCACCCACACATGTGAGTTACTGTTTTCATCTTGACACCTGCTGGAATGGGGGATGGTAGGCCATGTGTTGTTGGCAGCGTGTTTCTGTGGGTGAGCCGACTAAAATATGCGTAAAATGCATTTTTTTCGGCACATTTCGGACGTGCTGGGTAATACATTCTGGGCCAATTTGCGTAAGTCAGACCTCTGCGGATTCCCACGGGTGTCCTCTTTTCTGAAATGAATGGGGTTCCCTGGTTTCCTTGGTGGCTTGGACACCCTAGGCACAAATCTGTAGGGTGTGCGCTTGAGCAGAATTCCTGAAATGATGCTGTGCCGAAAGTCTTGGAGTTACCTGTGTTTTAGTTACCTGTCTTTCCCCTAGGCGCCCAGGTAGGTGCACCAACATATGTGAGGTACAGTTTTCACCGAGACAGCTTTGGAAATGTGGGATGGTTGGCCATGTGTTGTTGGTGGTGTGTTTCAGTAGTTGAGCCGAGTGAAATGTGGCCACATTTCGGAATTTTCTGGGGTTTCTTGGTAATATATTATTGGCAGATGTTAGGGAGAATTCTCTTATAAGGCTAATTTCCCAAACCTAGTGAGTCCCCCAGCAGCTTTGCTGGTTTTTTGGGGTTTGTTTTTTTCTCCTGCTAAGAATGAGACTCTTTTCCCTCCACTCTTGGGCATGATTTGAGGTATGTCTTTGACTCTTTGTGTGCTTATGGGGTCCTTTACTCCATAGGGTATCATCTATTTTTTATGTGTGTTACACAGCACCCTCAGTGCAGTAACACAGGGGTGTCATAGTGACCCCCAAACATAGAATCCATACCCTGGGACTGACTACTGTCTCCCAGGGCATGTAAAGTCACCATTGACTTTACTAGTCCAAAATTGTGAACAGAACCACTGCAAACCATCATATTGTGAAAGTACTGGAAGGGGTTAATTCGATTGCCCCTGGGTCTGTTTTCAGGGGGGCACTGTCCAGTCCCCCCTTGTCGAGTTTCTGGCTGGTGGCAGTGGTTACCACGCAAAATATTCCACCGGAATATTTCCTATGGGATTTTCCCATTGATTTTAAAAGCACCACTTTTTGGTGCAATGCTAAAGATAGCGCTGGTTTATTTATTTAATATTAAATCAAAGGTTGGGTCTTTTTGCCAGAACTCTTTTCTAAAATGGCATTTGTGTCCGTCTCTGTAACTCCAACCAAGGTTGGGTCCTTTGTTCCACTATTTTGGTGGGCTTCTCCACAGAAGCCCTCCAAATGGTGCCACTCTGTCTGGGTTCCACAGGATGTGTGGGGAGGGGAATTGGCACCCTGGACTGCTTTGCCTTAGCAACTCAAGTCACACTCTATTCTGATTGGCCCCGTGGTGAGCCGCCCGGCTCACCACTTAGCATGTTTGAGTGACAGCTAGGCTGTTGAATGGGGGTTTTTCTGCATAAATGCAGGGCTTTTGGGACTGGAAATTCAGAAGTCGCCACAGGACCTAAGAATCCGAAGAGGGAAGAAGCTGAGCCATCTGCAATAACAACACCACCGGTGGAGCCCTGCTGCAACAAACTCACCACTTTCCCAACGACAAGAGAAGATCTTCTGCTGGACGAGTCTTCTTCCTCTGAGCTGGTGGGACCAACCAGTTCGCCCCTCTCGCCTTCCAAAGACGTCTCTTGGTCGAATCACCCATGCCAAGCACCCCGGCGGCCGGATAGCCAAGCTTATCCACTTTGACTGTGAAAAAAAGGAACGCACCCGTTCAACCAATGAACTCTGCGGCTGGTTTCATCCCTGTGCAGTGCAACAACTCCAATTTTCCTCCTCGACGAGAACCTCTCTTCCCTTGGACAAAACAATGAACTGCAACCACTGCCTGGAACAACTGCCACCGCTGGAGCTTCCTCTCTGTTTAAGGTACTGTGTTCTGCCTGTCCTCCCTGTTTTTGGTTTGCCCAAGGTGACCTTTAAATCCTTGGCTTTCTAACTGGGTTGGCACCAGACCTTCTAACTTTAACTTCGTGAATCACCCCAACTTCTTTTGAACATTCTACAAAGACGTTTAGTGCATTTTAAAATGTGTGATCATGGGCACATTTTGCTTTGCTCCATTTAAAGTGGGCCTGGCCTATTAACTTTGGCTCTACAGTGTATAATGCCTTACTCCCTTGCTTTGAACTTCTAAAAATGTTGGGAGCTGTTTATTTCTATGCTCTGCCTTTTTCTCTCCCTTTAACTTAACTATTGGAGTGCCATCTAGGTTACGCGCTCACATCTGTTTTAACAAATCGTGGTGTTTTAACTCTGACTTGTCTAATAGTTATCCAGGGAGGTGTGTATACTTTACCTGACTGTGTTTTAATTTGCTTTTGATTTAGAGTGCTAGTGTATTGCCTAAAGTGTGTCTTAAATAAATAATTATATACTTTTGATACAAAGCTCTGGTCAGAGTTTGTTTGCTCTACTGTGTTTTTATCCCTATTGTGTATACTCTATATACTGCCCTACTCTTCTTGAGAGACGTCTGACTGCTCAGCCACAGCTACCAGGTAAATCTGGGTGGTGCAGACTGCTACCAATTGGGTTTACTGATTGCTCCTGTAGTCTTAATCTTTTTGCAGTGTTCCCCAAGGGAACTGCACAGGATTCTGCCTAACAGCCGATTTGCGCAAGTCAGACCTCTACGGATTACCACGGGTGTCCTCTTTTCGGAAATGCATGGGGTTCCCTGTTTTCATTGGTGGCTTGGACACCCTAGGTCCAAATCTGTAGGCTGTGCGCATAAGAAGAATTCCTAATATAATGATGTGCGGAAAGACTTGGTGTTACCCGTGTTTTAGGCTTTCCCTTTGGCACCCAGTTAGGTACACCCACACATTTAAGGTACTGTTTTCATCGGAACACCGGTGGGAACGTGGGACAGTAGGACAGGTGTTGTTGGCGGCATGTTTCGGTGGGTGCGCCGAGTGAAATGTGCGGAAAATGGGTGTTTTTCACCACATTTCGGAATTTACTGGGGTTTCTGGGTAATACATTCTGGGCTGATTTGCACAAGTTAGACCTCTGTGGATTCCCAAGAGTGTCCCCTTTTCGGAAATGCATGGGGTTTCCTGTTTTCCTTAGTGACTTGGACACCCAATGACCAAATCTGTAGGGTGTGTGCATGAGCAGAATTCCTGAAATTATGCTGTGCCGAAAGACTTGGGGTAACCTGTGTTTTAGGCCATCCACTTGGCGCACAGGTAGGTGCTCCCACACATGTGAGGTACTGTTTTCATCGGTACACATGTGGGAACGAGGGACGGTAGGCGATGTGTTGTTGGTGGCTTATTTCTGTGGGTGAGCCGAGTGAAAAATGTGTGAAATTGTTTTTTTTCGCCTAATTACAGAATTAGCCGTGGTTGCTGGGTTATACATTCTGGGCATATTTGCACAAGTCAGACCTGTGCGTATTCCCACGGGTGTCCTCTTTTCGGAAATGCATGGTGTTCCCTGTTTTCCTTGGTGTCTTGGACACCCAGGCACAAATCTGTAGGGTGTGCGCATGTACAGAATAACTGAAATGATGCTGTACCGAAAGACTTGGGGTTACCTGTGTTTTAGGCTTTCCCTTCGTGCGAAGTAGGTGCACCCACACATGTGAGGTATCGTTTTCATCGAGACACCTGTGGAAAGGAGGGACAGTAGGCCATGTGTTGATGGCGGCATGTTTCGGTGGATGAGCCGAGTGAAATGTGCAGAAAATGTGTTTTTTTTTACCATATTTCGGACTTTGCCGGGGTTTCATGGGTAATTAATTCTGGGCTGATTTGCACAAGTCAGACCTCTGCGATTCCCACAGGTGTTCCCTTTTTGGAAATGCATGGGGTTCCCTGTTTTCCCAGGTGGCTTGGACACTCTAGGCCCGAATCTGTAGGGTGGGAGCATGAGCAGAATTCCTGAAATGATGCTGTGCTGAAAGACTTGGTGTTACCCATGCTTTAGGCTTTCCCTTTGGCACCCAGGTAGGTGCACCCACACATGTGAGGTACCGTTTTCATCAGGACACCGGTAGGAACATGGGACAGTAGGCCAGGTGTTGTTGGCGGCATGGTTTGGTGGGTGAGCTGAGTGAAATGGAGTTTCCTGTTTTCCTTTGTGGCCTGGGCACCCTAGGCCCAAATCTGTAGGGTGTGCGCATGAGCGGAATTCCTGAAATTATTCTGTGCCAAAAGACTTGGGGTTACTCGTGTTTTAAGCTTTCCACTTGGCGCCCAGGTAGGGGCACCCACACATGTGAGGTACCGTTTTCATCGGGACACCTGTGGGAACGAGGGACAGTAGGCCATGTGTTGTTGGCAGCGTGTTCCAGTGGGTGAGTCGAGTAATATTGGTGGAAAATGCATTTTTTTTGCCACATTTCGGACTTGCTGGGGTTTCTGAGTAATAGATTCCTGGCCAATTTGCCTAAGACAGACCTCTGTGGATTCCCCCTGGTGTCCTCTTTTCCGAAATGAATCGGGGTCCCTGGTTTCCTTGGTGGCTTGGACACCCTAGTCACAAATCGGTACGGTGTGCACATGAGCAGAATTCCTGAAATGATGCTGTGCCGAAAGACTTGGGGTTACCTATGTTTTAGGCAATCACCTTGGCGCCCAGGTATGTGCACCCACACATGTGAGGTACCAATTTCATCAGGACACCTCTAGGAATGTTAGACAGTAGGTCATGCGTTGTTGGCGACATGTTTCGCTGGGTGAGCTGAGTGAAATTTGCAGAAAATGTGTTTTTTTTGCCATATTTTGGACTTTGGTGGGGTTTCTGGCTAATAAATTCTTGGCCGATTTGCGCAAGTCAGACGTCTGTGGATTCCCAAGGGTGTTCCCTTCTCAGAAATGCATGGGGTTTCCTGTTTTCCTTTGTGGCCTGGGCACCCAGGCATAAATCTGTAGGGTGTGCGCATGAGCATAATTCCTGAAATGATGCTGTACCAAAAGAATTGGGGTTACCCGTGTTTTAGGCTTTCCCTTGGCACCCAGGTAGGTGCACCCACACATGTGAGGTACTATTTTCATCGGGAAACCTGTGGGAATGCGGGACAGTAGGCCATGAGTTCTTGGCGGCATGTTTCGGTGGGTGAGCTGAGTGAAACATGCGAAAAATATGGTTTTTTTTGCCACATTTCACACTTTGCTGGGGTTTCTGGGTAATAAATTCTGGCCCGATTTGCGTAAGTCAGACCTCTGCGGATTGCCACGGGAGTCCCCTTTTCGGAAATGCATGTTGTTCCCTGTTTTCCTTGGTTTCTGGGACACCCTAGGCCCAAATCTGTAGGGTGTGCGCATGAGAGAATTCATGAAATGATGCTGTGCCGAAAGACTTGGGGTTACCTGTGTTTTAAGCTTTCCCCTTGGCGCCCAGGTAGGTGCACCCACACATGTCAGGTACCGTTTTCATTGGGACACCTCTGGAAATGTGGGACGGTAGGCCAGGTGTTGTTGGCGGCATGTTTTGGTGGGTGAGCTGAGTGAAATGTGCGGAAAATCAGTTTTTTTACCACATTTCAGACTTGCTGGGATTTCTGGGTAATACATTCTGGGCCGATTTGCGCAAGTCAGACTTCTGCAGATTCCCACTTGTGTCCTCTTTTCAGATATGTATGGGGTTCCCTGTTTTCCTTGGTGGCTTCGACACCCTAGGCCCAAATCTCTAGGGTGTACGCATGAGCAGAATTCCTGAAATTATGCTGTGCCGAAAGACTTGGGTTACCTATGTTTTAGGCAATCACCTTGGCGCCCAGGTAGGTGCACCCACACATGTGAGGTACCGATTTCACCAGGACACCTCTAGGAACGTTAGACCATAGGCCAAGCATTGTTGGCGGCATGTTTCGGTGGGTGAACTGAGTGAAATGTGCAGAAAATTTTGTTTTTTTGCCATATTCCGGACTTTGCCAGGGTTTCTGGGTAATTAATTCTGGGCCGATTTGCGCAAGTCAGACCTTTGCGGATTCTCACGGGTGTCCTCTTTTTGGAAATGCATGGGTTTCCCTGTTTTCCTTGGTGGCTTGGACCCCCTAGGCCTAAATCTGTAGGGTGTGCGCATGAGCAGAATTACTGAAATGATGCTGTGCTGAAAGACTTGGTGTTACCTGTGTTTTAGGCTTTCCCTTTTGCACCCAGGCAGGTGCACCCACACATGTGATGTACCGTTTTCATCAGGACACCGGTGGGAACGTGGGACAGTAGGCCAGGTGTTGTTGGCGGCATGGTTCTGTGGGTGATCCGTGTGAAATGTGCAGAAAATGGGTTTTTTTCACCACATTTTGGACTTTGCTGGGGTTTCTGGATAATGAATTCTAGGCCGATTTGCACAAGTCAGACCTCTGTGGATTCCAAACGGTGTCCCCTTTTTGGAAATGCATGGAGTTTCCTCTTTTGCTTTGTGGCCAGGGTACCCTCGGCCCAAATCTGTAGGGTGTGCGCATGAGCGGAATTCCTGAAATTATGCTGTGCCGAAAGACTTGGGGTAACCCATGTTTTAGGCTTTCCACTTGGCGCCCAGGTAGGTGCACCCACAATGTGAGGTACCGTTTTCATCGGGACACCTGTGGAAACACGGGACGGTTGGCCATGTGTTTTTGGTGGTGTGTTTCAGTGGTTGAGCCGAGTGAAATGTGTGGTAAACACATTATTTTGGCCACATTTCGGAATTTGCTGGGGTTTCTGGTTAACAAATTCTGGGCCGATTTGCACAAATGAGACCTCTGCCGATTGCCACGGGTGTCCTATTTTTAGAAATGCATGTGGTCCCCTGTTTCCCTTGGTGGCTTGGACACCCTAGGCCCAAATCTGTAGGGTGTGTACATGAGCAGAATTCTTGAAATGATGCTGTGCTGAAAGACTTGGGGTTACCTATATTTTAGGCAATCACCTTGGTCCCCAGGTAGGTGCACCCACACATGTGAGATACCGATTTCATTGGGACACCTGTGGGAATATGGGACAGTAGGCCATGTGTTCTTGGCTGCACGTTTCGGTGGGTGAGTTGAGTGAAACGTGCAGAAAATTTGTTTTTTTCACTACATTTCGGACTTTGCTGGGGTTTCTGGGTAATACATTCTGGGCCGATTTGCGCAAGTCATACCTCTGGGGATTCCCACGTGTGTCCTCTTTTCAGAAATGCATGGGGTTCCCTGTTTTCCTTGGTGGCTTGGACACCCTAGGCCCAAATCTCTAGGGTGTGTGCATGAGCAGAATTCCTGAAATGATGCTGTGCCAAAAGACTTGGGGTTACCTATATTTTAGGCAATCACCTTGGTGCCCAGGTAGGTGCACCCACACATGTGAGATACCGATTTCATTGGGACACCTCTAGGAATGCGAGACGCTAGGCCATGTGTTGTTGGCGGCATGTTTCGGTGGGTGAGCTGAGTGAAATGTACAGAAAATGTGTTTTTTTGTCGTACAGAATATGTGTTTAGATGGGGGGTGTATAGTGAGCAAAGTCTATTGTATTCTAAAATGCAAGTAATATCAGCGTTTACTTTCCTTGCATCAAAGTTGATAAGAAATAGACCGTCAAGTGTACATAAGCGTGATAGTGCTACGTAGCTCATGCCTTCTTTAAAGACTTAGTTACCAATGTCTATCATTGCTTTGTCTAGGGTAAGACCTTGTGATTTATGAATGGTGACTGCGTATGCAAGAGTTAGAGCTGTTGAGCGTCCTATCCTTTTTACTTCTGAAAGTTTGTCAAAGAGAATATTGACAGACTGAATTTTGTTGTCACGTGGGTATTTTTGAAAGCCAACAACTGTACCCAGTGCTCCATTAATTAGTCTTTGGTCCATGTCAAGGTTACGTTTCAGCATTACTCTGCAATTTAAGGACAATTTTTATATCTTTTCCAAGGCTGCTGTGTTTGAGATTGACTTTCCTAAACTATTTAGTCTTGTTGTGGCTTGCTCACACATGGGTAGTGTCATACCACGTACATCTAGTTTGTGTGTGGCGCTAATTTCCATTATTGGTTGCATTTTTTTACTTAACATTATTTCATTGAATTTGAAACAGCTTGCAAGAGTTGGCATTAAGGCCATACAATTGACATTTTTATGGGCTAATTGTTCCATACCATCTGTAGCACATGCATTATCGCCATAAAGTGCATGAATATGCTGAGATTTCAATATTGCTTCTTCTTCTTTAGAAAGTATACTAACTCTGATACTTTTTAAGATGTTGGCATAAGTGAGATCTGCAGATTGCTGCATGTTTTCTGTTAATTCTCTGTATTGGAAATGTTGCCAAAGGTTGACATTTCCAATGCTGCCAACAGTGTTACGGCAGAGTTTGTGTCCTAATGTTTTAAAAATAGGCTCACCTTTTACAGGTGTCAATTGAAGAAGATCTCTGAAAATAATAATGTGTTTTCCTGCAAAGAGCTCTCCGTAGTTTGTTTTGAGTACGTTTTGTAATCTGAGGTGAATCAAAGCCAACATTAGGTTGGACACCATGCTCACTTCATCTATTAGTAGCATTTTCATTTGTTTTAATACCCTGCGTAGTTCCATTGCAGCTTCTGTAGAAAGTTTGTAATAGTCTAATTTGTTTTGGTGTTCTACTGGAAGGAGAAGTAATTGGTGATTGGTGTAACGTGACACCACCTATGTTGTAGGCAGCTAAACCTGTGGGGGCAGTGACAACAGCTGACAGTTTGTTGTTTGTCAATTGTTGAAGGAATTTACTGATGATTTTGATTAGGAATGTTTTGCCAGAACCAGCTTCACCATGGATGTACAGTAGTATAGGTTTGTAATTTTGGCAGGTGCATTCTTTGTTTTCATGTTGTACACCATGTGGAATTTATTTTGTTACTTCTTGAAAAATGCTATGTTGCTCATTGTTTAGTTGTGATTGTCGTATAGTTGAGTCTTCTTTATCTTCATACTGACACATGATGTTTTCTACTTCTATCATAGCTAATTCTGCCTCATTTGTTATTAGTGGTTCTCCCAATAGTTCTTGGCTTCCTGTTCCAGAAGGACTGTCAGGAGTGCCCTTATCTAGTTGGGCCTGGAGTTCTTCTTTGTGTTGCTGTTCATTGTGCAACATTGTTTTGTACTGTGTAAAGTTTACATCAGTTATAGTGATTTCATTTGCTTTGAAAGCGGCTTCATATGAGTCATAGTTATCCAGTATTTCTTCTTCTATTCTCCATGGTTTAAAGAGTTGTAGCAGGGACATGTAATATACTTCTTTATGTTGAGGAGTCTTTAATGACAATTTGATATGATTAATTAAATTTGGTTTGGTGAGTTTTACTAATCTGCCTTCACAGTTTGTCACTCTGTATTTACCTTTTTTTTCATAAGGTTTTATATTATTTTTGTATGTGTAGTTTTGGGCTATTTTGTATATACACATGGTTTCCAAAGTATTACTTCTGTTTGGGTAGTATGTGTCCAATAAATTGTTTTTTTAAAATGTCTTGGCTGTTGGGATCATGTTTGGCTATTGTTTCTATATCTTCGTATGATTTTAGAACTCTTTTTCTAGATTTAGCTGGACCAAGACTTAGCCATACTATATTTTCAGATTTACCATACAATGCAGTACCAGTTAAACAATCAGCTGCTTCATATGATCCACATTCTCTATGGGAGAGCATGTTTATGCCCAAGCTGTATAATTTCTGAGACACTGTTTTATCTGATGACAGGTCATTCCAGAGGTCTTAGAGCTCTGTCTTTTCTGCTTTGGTTAAGTATGCTGTGACATATTGTGCAACTGCAGTAGAATTGTCTGCAATGTACTGCACATCTATGTTTGCATTCCATAAGTGGGCAATGATTGCATTGTAATCATTGATATATTGTTCTTCTTCTGTTCTTTTTATGTAATATGTATTTTTAGGTGACTTACCTTTAACACTATGTCTAACTGAAGACATGAGGTTGTTCACTTGACCTGTATTTGTAACTGGTCTACGGAAACCAAATCGGCTTTTGGTGTAGTATTTCCCTTTGTTTTTGTATTTGCGACAACAATATTTGCCACATTTGTGTCTTTGAAATTGTAAAATGTGTGCATGAAGATCACTATTTGTGGATTCTGTTGGAATTTCACAAGTGACATATTTTTCAATAAACTGTAAAACAGTGGCATCACTGTCTTGACCAAATTTAGGAGCATATTCTATCCATAAAAGCATGTGGATATGTGGTGCTCCTCTGGCTTGGTATTCTTTTCTCCAAAAGAAGTGTTGCATTTCTCCAAGGGGAGGAACAGTTTAATTACAAATAAAATGTAGCATAGCAATGAAGCGATGGTGAAAATATCTTGAAACATTAACAGGATCCAGAGAAAAAAGTTATCCAGGTGTTAGTATATCTATGTTTGTTTTGTTTTTGTTTGATATGCATAGGAAATCATGTAACTCTTCCCATGCATATTCTGCACAACTTAATGTAACAAACCAAGTGGGTGGGCCAAGGTTTCTGATCATACAACGTACATCTCTATGACGTCTAAACCAGTACTCTTTAGTACCACGCATATTTGCTAATAGATTTGTAATATTTGATTGTAAAACCTCATTGTTTGTTGCACTTTTTGTAATAATTGTGTAGCTGTCATATTCTGAAAGTGGGATCCTAATTTTAATGTGTGTGCAACTCCGGAACATAAAGTTGCTAGTTCACTTTCAAAGAGTAGGTGGAATATGTATTCCACATTTTGTCTAAATCTGGGATCTTCAGAATACATCCGTAATAAGTAGTATTCTGATGCTGATATTTGAATCGGTCTATCATCGTATCTTCCTCCTTTGCCAGTAGGAAGGAGTGGAGGAAAAGCATGTGCTTCTATACTTTTTTCCCATATGCTGATTGGTGATCCTTTTGTTTGACGCATTTGGTACGTTTCCAGTGCATCTTCTATGGTTTCATTAGAGTGCAATGGATGAATTGTATAATGGTCTAAAGTATTTGATATTGTAGCAGGATCTAGGAGCTCAAATTGACCAGCTTCTTGTGTCTCTTGAATTATTTCAGTTGTATCCTTCAAGTTTTCTTCAATATTAATTTCTTTATAATATTCATTATTCTCTTTAAGATATTGTAAAGGTTGTCTAACTTTATGTAAATCTATAAGCTGTTTTTGGTTGAAGGCGTATTATTGCTTGAAATGGGTGCACTGTTTGAATTATGATGCTATCATATAAATTAAGTTGTTGTAGGGGTTTTGGTAGAGCATATAATTCCAAATTATTTGTGATAACACATGAAGGAGTTTGGTTGTTGTCACGTTTTGTAGTGCAGTGACTGCAAAGTTTTAAGGGGTCAGTTATTTCGTATTTGTTTTCTGCTATAAGGTAGAGAGCTAATTCAAACCATTTAGAATCTTCATTGTCTTCTATTTTGTATGACAGGTCTACAGTTTTTATGTTACTTTTATAAAAAGTTCTGCGGCAACATACACAGACCTGGTTTGGTACTTCAGCTGATGTACTTTTACATTTTACTATTTTTTTTGTTGTATGTGTGTAGTAAAAGATTGCCATGTGTAGAATTGTTGCTAATTTGGTTTACAGCTATTTCATTCTGTAAGTGGCTTTCATTTCCAAAATATTTTTTCTGGATATAGTCGATTTCTTCAAGTAGGTCTTTTGCTGTACCATGTAGAAGAATGTTATTTAAATTGGCTAGTGCTAAAGCAGGACTTTTAGCATAGTACAGTTTATAAACTAGATTTCTTATAGTTGAATGATGTGTTGATATCCTTTTGATATCATGGAAGGTGGTTTTGCAAGTAGGTCCTGCAATGCAGGCCAATGAATGTCCTTGTAGTCCTGTGTACTTTCGCACTGGACAGGTATCCATAGTTTGCAGTAGTTTAATTTTGATTTTGTCTTTGCCTTTCACATATTGATTGAGGAATTGGCGTAAAGACTTGAAAACATTTTTGGGAATGTTACACATTGACGTGCATGGCCATTTGTACACTAGACGTTCTGATTCAGTTGAATGGAGGGGTAATTCTAAGTTTTCAGGGCATATTTTTGTAAGGACTACTTCTTGTTCCATTATGGTATTATTAATTTTTTCATAACCTTGACCACAGCTGTGTATGGCAATTGTATTTGTTTGCTTTTGTTTGTATGCTTCTTCATAAAAGTATGGTTCTGTGCTTGTAGTGTGACTCCATTCACCTCCACAGATACTTAAGAAGTTCTTTCTGTTGACATTTCATGTATTGAGAAGTCTTTTTTGTAATTTAGTCATTTGTTTTGTTAGTGGTTTCATTTTGTTGAACACTAAAATAAATAACTTTCTTTTGAGAAGAATTGTACTGTCTATCAACGCTTCTAAGATTAATTTCCTACGATAGGTTTTAAGGGTTGAACCTGGTTTCTCTCCTGTTTTTATAAGATTTTGAAGGACTCTTTGTTGGAACAATTTGGCTAAAATACTTTTCTTGGTATGCTTACTTTGCACTATATCAAGATTTATAGAAAAAGTTTTATCTGTAGTGATAGCTGATTATTTTGTTAATGGTTTTCTGGTTTGTTTTACATTTTGATAGAGGAGGCAAAGTTTTTGTACTTGAAACTTCTTTTGTTTCACTAAATGACTATTACCTGTTTTGTTTCAACTTTTTTTTACAAATTCTGCTAGAGATAGATGCTTATGTTGGACACTTTTATTTTCATTTGCTCTACTTCTGCGTTGCTTTCTACGGACTTGATTTTTGGTAGGCATTCTTTAGGGTTTGTTGAAAAAAATAAACAAGGTATGGGTTGGGGTGTTCTGCAATCTATGTGTCCTGTATGCATGAGTGTTTGAGTAAGATGATAAAGATGTATGTAATGGTGTGTGATTGTGCATTGGGCAACTACAACTAGTAGGGATGGGTATTCTTGAATTAATGTGCTACTATACTGGGGTTCAAGTGACAGAATAAAGGAAGCTAGTGGTGTGGAGAAGTCCAAATAGTATATCTAATGCTATACAATTAAAACAGTTGTTTGTTCTATAATATCAAAATTCTAGCAGCTGAGTTGGGTCATTTGTGTGTCGAAAAATAGGAATTTGTGGGCAATTCTGGCTGCAAATTGCTGTTTAAGAAATGGGGATTTTTGGAGATAATGGTGCACAATCTCTATTTTTAGGCACAGAAATAGCATGAATTAACTTTACAGTTTGTTTGAGTAATAATTCAAATATTATGGTGGTATTCAACTTACTTTTTTTTCTAAAATGAGCAGGTTACTTCTTAGTTGTTCTTTGTACTTCAAAATCAGCTGCTTCTTTTCAGTAGAATGGTCTTCACTGCAATAGTAAAAGAAACAAATTAGTAATTTTGTTTGAAAATAGCACTGTTTTTAATTTAGACGTTGATTTTTTAATTAATATCCTCAGCGCCTTCCTCAAAACCATTAAAACTATCTTATTCACATAAAATACGTCGCACCAGTTGAATACATATCATATGTTCTTAATGACTAAACTGTATTACAATGACTAACTGTAGCAAAAAAATATATCTTTACTATTCCTTGTGAAATTCATAATGTACCACTGAATACCACTTTTCCTGTAACTAAGCTCTTGCAAGCAATAGTGCTTCAATGTCATGGGCTGCCTGCGCTATATAAATATGAGTAAGTAAATAAATAAATAAATAAATAAATAAATGTTTATGTTATTGTACAAGTATTGTTGTTTGAGATTTGAACATAGTGTGTGCTTGCAATTTTGTTAGACTATATGCACTCTCAATATTTTATTTAAAAAGTGTTAGTTCAACATGCTTTGAATATGTGTGTGTAAAAAGAAATTAAATAGTATAAAGGTTTGTAAGTGACAGTTGATTTTAGGAGATGGAAAAAAAAGACAGTAAATTCATTTTACAGGTTATACAAGGTAAAAGTCAGTTAATCTGTTTATATGAAACTATAAGAATTGTACATGTACTTTACAGAAAATATGCAGACCTGTAGTTTGTCTTCATGCATATGGATATGCATGGAGCTGCAAGTAGAAATCTTGGAGACTTGTATAGTATTTCTTGTAGAAGGTGCTTTCCAATGAAATGACACTTGTACTCAGAGAGATTAACAGTACATTTGCAGTGCTGATCTATAATGATGCAATTAGATGTAGAGGTGTTCTATGTGATTGGTGGATGGTCATGTGACTTCTTAGCTACATCCAATGAGGGAATGGCACAGAGAGTGAAGTGGAAATGGTAGAAGAGCTGTCCATGTTACGATATGTCCGCGGACATGGCGGTAGTTCGCGAACATCGGGTGTTACATCCGGGGATTTTTGGGAAGCCATGCAAATGAGAATGAGCATACAGTGCCAGTAGAGAGTTTCTCAGATACTCTTTTTGCTGAGAGAAGAACAGATAGCTATGGCTGTGTGTTTCAGAAAACAAATTGTTTGATTTTGGGAAACTCGTGGATACATTGGTTGAAGGTGCATGCAGAAAGCTATGGAGTAGCTCTAGATCTTGGATTTCCACATGAGGAAGTACACTGGCATGGAGTATGTGGAATTAAGTGGTTGGACTTGCTTCCTCTTTGTGCTACTTTGGAGACAGAGCAACATCCAGATATAATTATAATTCATTGTGGAGGGAACAGTTTAGAACATGTGTCTGGAATTTCTTTGCAATTTGCAATGAAAGAAACACTTGGGAAGGTCATGTACATGTTTCCAAATTTTCAAGTCATTTTTTCACGGATTGCGCAGAGACAAATGTGGCTTCGTTCTTCTTCATTTGGTCCACAAATGGAGAAAGCAAGGCACAATATCAATAAGGCTGTTTGTGTTTTTCTAAGAGATTTTGGCATGTCCTCTTTTCAAAATGAAAATATTATTTTTCATAGTACATACATTTTTCGCAGAGATGGAGTACATCTAACTTATGCTGGCAATCAGATTTTTCTAAGAAATGTACAAAATGCATTGCAACCTTTTTTAGAATTACAGCATCCATTTTGTGGAAGGTGTTGATTATTTCAAATTTTTCAAACACAATCATTACCAAAAGGTTCTTTTCAGAGCCACCACTTCCTCCCAGATAAAATTGCAATGGTTGTGATAGGGCAGCACTCCAAAATTTTAGATGTCCGCAGACTGTCCGTGGACTTCTAAAAATTACCCAGGGCCCTGCTTCATTTATCTTCACTTCTATTTTTTAACTGTGAAAGGCAGCTCTGAAAAGAGCATTATTTTTTTTGATTTTTGTTGTTTTATATTTTTTTGGTTTTTTATACAAGACACACTAGCAGAGGAGGGGAAAGGAGGGTAAAGGATGGGACACCAACCACAGGGATAAGAAAGGGCGAGCTGAGAGAGGAAGATGTAGAGTTGGTATTATTTGGGTAGTGAGCAGATCTTCTCGTGCTCTGAGACGATAGTCTCAAAAGCACTTTGAAGTCACTCCCCCCTGCAGAGTACTGCGTCGCAGTACATACACACAACTGTGACCCTCAAAAGGTAAGGGTCATCAGCATTGTGTATGGCCTGTGAGGCAGCTTGAGGAATATGCTGTCCCACAGGAGTGTTCCTTGTGGTGACAGGATCAGAAATGGAGGATGAAGTAGAGGAAATCAACCTGCTACACTTCTCGCAAGGTACAACCTTGCGAACGGCCCCAGTGTGGAATGACTTCAGGTGTCGCTTCATGGTAGTGGTCCCAAAACTGTACGAACCAGACCTCCCGTGACTGAGTACCATTTTGCACTCATTGCAGGTGACCTGGTTCGCATGAGCCTTAGGACCATTCCCACGAATGGTAAATAACCGCCACACCCAAGACTCACGCCGAGTGCGGGTAGTAGGGAGTTCAACTACCTCATCCTCATCATCCTCTTCTTCCTCCTCTGCATCCTCACTCCTTTTCCCCTCTTCAGGCCCTTGGGGAGGTGGCCATGGAGGGGTTGGGGGTGGTGCTGAAGCAGATGCAGCACCAGGTGGCAGCAGTGCAGCCATGGATGCCATCAGGTTCTTGATGGAAATCTGAAGTTGGCAGAAAAAACGCTGTGCTCTGCAGGATAGCCAGAAACATGATGAGAATAAGCTCTAGGGCGTGGTCTTTTATAGGGGTGCTTGTACGCGGTTCGTGGATATGTGCGCTGTCCGCGACAGATCGAACACAAAAAAGGGTTAAATAAGTTTCAAAAAGTATGTACAAACTCAGGATTGCTATGTGGGACTTGTGTTATGCTGAGTTTATCTGGAAAAAAAATTGTGGATTACTTGAAAATGTACTTTTAAATTGTTCAGGGACACCAATAGTGTCCGCATTCATAACAAACAATCAGTGTGGGTGCGGTCACATGATAGCTTCGCGAACATGTCAGCAAAGAGAGCAGCTGTCTGCAGAACACCAAATGCACCGACAATGGTTTGCGCATGCGCGTTGATGTTCTACGGACACTGTTCGGGTCCTGAAGAAATTAAAAGAACATCACACGTCAAACGAACAGTTACGGACAGGTGTTTGTTCTTAGAACAGTTTCAACTTGCTTGCAAACAATACGGACAGGCATAGCATCCTAAGGACACCCCCATTTTGTTTAGTTACGAACATTTTAGGACACAACATGTGTTCTTAGAATAGTTTCAATTTGGTTGCGAACAATACGGACAGGCATAGCGTCCTCAGGACAGCCCTATTTTGTATATTTATGAACATTTCAGGATACACATTATGTTCTAAGAACACTTTCATTTTGTCAACGAACAATACGGACAGCATCGTCAGGACACCCCTGTTCGTCCATTGACGAACATTTCAGGAGACAGCTTGCATTCTTAGAACAGTTTCAACTTAGCAACGAACAATACAGACAGGCACAGTGTCCTCAGGACACCCCCATTTTGTTTATTTAAGAACATTTCAGGACACTGCGTGTGTTCTTAGAACAGTTTCAACTTGCTAGCGAACAATATGGACAGATATAGTGTTCTTCAGGACACCCCCATTTTGTTTATTTACGAACATTTCAGGACACCGCGTGTGTTCTTAGAAGAGTTTCAACTTGCTAGCGAACAATACGGACAGACATAGCATCCTCAGGACAGCCCCATTTTGTTTATTTACGAACATTTCAGGACACCGCGTGTGTTCTTAGAACAGTTTCAACTTGCTGGCGAACAATACGGACAGGTATAGTGTTCTTCAGGACACCTCCATTTTAGTTTCTTTGCGGACATTCCGGACACCCGCTCTGTCCGCTGACACCTAAATTGCTTTTTAAAAAAAAAACATGAAATGAATTAGAACACAATATAAACATTTTACTTTATTTAACATGTATGATTAATTTATGACAGAGAAGGTGAGGCAGAAACTGAAACAAAAACAGGAGAATAAGGGGTTTCAACAGGATTTGTATGAGGTGAAGAAGGGATGGAAGTCTCATCAAACCGTCTTAGTTCATGGAGATGGTTTGGGGATAATTGACTGCGATATGGTGAGGGGGGTCAGGTACATGTGGGACAATGGTATGTGGTTTTTCGTTTAAAATGATCTTCCACAAAGGTTTTTAAATTATTAAAATTAGCCAACAATAGATCCATTTTTTCTTGTATGCTGTGAAGAGTCTTATCCATAACAGTTTTTTCTGTAGTACTTTCTATTTTGGTATGCTCTGTGCAAAAAAATATATATGTTAAATATATATAAAATAATAATAATTAAATGGTTTATATTGTAAAGTGTCTACCATTAGATTCACTATCTTGTGACATTTCCTCAAGTGGGAAATGCTCCTCTAGCCACTGCAGAGTACTAGACATTTCTGTGAGAAAAAAAAAACATAATATCATTTTTTTTTAATCTAATACAGAACATTTACAAATATATGAGTAGAATGCAGTAAACTTATTATTTCAGGTAAGGTGTGTTCTGAGTGTTCTGTAGATCTGCTGTTGTTCTTGGTTGTGGAGTGTTTGTGAGGTAATTATGTTGGAAGCCTATGTATCTTCTTTTGGTATATTCCATTTTAGAACATATTGTATTTAAATGAATGGTTAATGTGTTATATATATGGGTTAAACTCCTTATGCATTACTACATATAATGTGTATGTATGCTGGTTTGTGTATTTGTAAAATGTTCATATGTTATGATGTAACAATTAAATATACCACCCCCAGAGTTTGTAGGTAGTGATGCTACTGTCCGAACATGTTCGCGGACATTAAAAGAGTTTGTGGACATCAAACTCAGTTGATGAGGTTCAGTATGTTCAATTTTACATGTACATAAAATCAGAGTTATTATTATTAAATTGTGCTACTAAAAACCTATGAAATTCAGTGAAAAAACATTGTTAAAGGGATGTTATGGTTAAGTTGCGCTACTAAAAACCTACGAAATTCAGTGAAAAAACTTTGTTAAAGAGACATTATGGTTCCAAGTAAAACCGAAAAACCCCTGACGAATTCTCATAAAACTTTGCAAAAAAAGTATATGGCCCACTCTGAATTTCTTTTGGAAGTTGGGTGAGGTTTTCTGAAGGGGGTGCAAAGTTGTAGGTGGGTTCCCAACATTTTTTTTTCCATATGCTGAATGGACAAAAACTTTGCGCATACATACAGCCCAAACCGTTGGACAGATTTTCACCAAATTGGTGGCAGGAGCGGCATCTTGGTCCCAAAAGCGTGGTTTTGTAAATTTGGTAAAAATCTGTCCAGTACTTTTTCAAAAAACAGCTAAAATTTACATCTAAAAAGAGTGAAATCTGGCTCCACTCCACGGTCCCATTTCCCTGTTCGCTCTGCGGTCAAAAGTCTGATTGACCTGGAGTGTGGCATGATGTCAGTGAACATTGGACACGCCTGATGGTTAGCTGGAAGGAAGCGTGATGTGCATCACAATTTTGGGCAACACTACCATATTGTATCAGAGGATAGTGCGGCACCAAAAGGGGCTGGAAAACATGCTTTACAATATCTGGTGGTAGGAAGAGGGAATGTAAAGCGTGGGGGAGTGAAAAGTAGGTTCATATGATATAGTTGCTAAAGTGGAAGAAGACGGTAGTGTGCGAGCAAGTCCTGCAGCAATTTGCGGGTAGCTCCTCAGATGACTCGCTTCAGTGGTGACTGTAGGGAGGCTCAATTGGGGATGGGGAGTGGATTGTAGATGATATCAGCATATTTGCATTGGGTGTAGTATGCTGTGATAAGTGTGTTAAGTGCCTAGAGTCTTGGGAGGGCTTGCACCGAAGAGTATGCCCACTGGTTGCAAGTATGCTTCACACTGTTGGCTTGTGTGCGTCATTTGTGTGCTGTGTACACAATGTTGGTTGCATGGCTGTGGTGATTAGTAGTCCTACACTTTTCTGTCCATGCCTGGAGCTGATGGCGTCAATAGTCCTGCATTGTGTCCACTGGGTGAAGTGTTGCAATACTGTGTGTATAGAAGTTGATAGAGTTCCAGTGGGTGGTTTATGTGTGTGGGCTGTTCCCATCGGCCAGATGACTGAGTACCTTACTTTATTATGATGTACTGGTTATCAGTACTTAATAGAGTCTTGGATGCAGGGGCAATGTTCAGAAGACTTTGTGGTTTGGTTGGAAGTAGAATGATATTATGTGAATGCAAGTTGATAGGAGTGCCGGAGGTTGTGTTATGTTTGTGAGTTCTGGTAAATGGTTACATGTTTGCATGCATGGCTGAATTACGTTGCAGGGTTGGGTTGGGGTGCCAGTGGCTTTGTTATGTTTGTGGGTTGTGGCTAGTGGCCACATGATCCCATGCATGGCTTCATTGCATTGTGGTGGTTGTGGCCAAGGCAAGGCCTCTTGGGTGCATGGCCAGAGACCATAGTTTTGACAGTGGTAGTGTTCTATATAATATATTGCAGATTTTGAGAACTCCCAAAGTTTTTAGGCAGTGTGCAGTGAGATTACATTATTTCCTGAGGATCTCTCACTTTAGTTAAGCATTGTGCTACAAGCCCCTCCTTTTACTCTTTCTCTTGGTGACTGCTGTGCTACACTGTACAACTCCAAATAATCACATAAAAGCAGCACTGAAAAGGTAAAGAAATTACCAACTGCAAGAATAACACATACCCCGGTACGTTTGTCCCATAGCGAAAATCAAAAGCTGGCACCCATGAATATACACACAGGTAAGTCACAGAAAGGTAGGAACTTGGAAGTGAAAATCACTAGAATTCATCCATATAAAAGGTTAAAAAAAGAGCATTTATTTGTTTTCACATTATGGATTTTGTATATTTTTTTCAATGTTCTTTTCTAAAGATTGAGGTAAATGAAATTGACATTTAAAAATATTCCTGTTCACAATCGGCTGTATGTTCTGAAAGAGCCTTGCCCAAAGCATCTAGGGTGCCACCTCCCAACTTGATCAAGCTCTGACAGGTTTTGCACATCGCAACAAAGTTTGAAAGATCGGGTGCAGGCAGGATGGACTGAGGTTGGGTGTTAGTTTGGTGGAAAATAACTAGGAATAGCATTGGAATTCTATAGCACAGAAGATAAATACTGCTGTGCTGAACTTGTTCCATGAGCTTTCACCTTATGTTTTGCATCGCCTTCCTATGCGATTCATCCACTTCATCTCAATGTATGCGAACAACATGTTCAATTAACATTGAGGTTCCCAATCTTTGCAATGGCTTTTGTGATGGTCCCCTCTGCAAAACCTTACCATAGAAATTGCAAATGACCTCCTCCTGTTTTAAATGGCGGACATCGAAAGGCTGAACTGACTTCATATCCACTCCATGGAGGACAGCTGTTTCAGTTGCAAAATGCTGGTGTGTCTTGCAACTGAATAAAAACACTATTAGTACCCTGGTCTAATGGGCCAGAGTCCTAATAGAAATAAGCCCTGTGCCAGGGGGGCATTACTGTGTCAGGTAATGCCACAGGGTCTTTATGAAGGCCCTTACTACGGTCAGGTCTCTAACTGATAGGATAATGCCCCCCTCCCCCGACTCAGGAGTTGTTGTTAAATAATAATTTTCTCCAACACAGATGTGCAATGTATTGCACACTTAGAAGACACCAATTTCCCACATCCATGTGCACATTGATTTCTCTACATATTCTTTTTATTGAAAAGTAAAATGCATAGAAAAAAGAAAGAGTTAAAAGTGTAGTTCCTCTTGAATCTGAAAATAGTTGATAAACAAAGTTTATCATAGAGCAAGCTCTAAATAACACAACAAATGCACTCTCAGAGTTTTCACTGCAAATAAAGCTGTAAATACTTACTGATACTTACTGTCTGCTTATCCAAAAGAACCACAGATGTTTACATCAGCAACAGAGGCAGCAAGTGCACAGTGTGACATCTTCAATCATAGCCTATATTGTTATTAAGAAATTCAAAGTTTTTTATAAACAAATGTATTAATAATTTTATATCTAATGCCATAGGTTGTTCATATAAGTACACATAGTCCTTTTGTTTTTCTAAAAAAGGTGGGAAAAATCGGCACTTTGAAAAATAGCTTAGGATGACAATGAATCTGGTATTCGGCTATTAACCTGTCCCAATCCTTTGTTGCACACCTTCCACAGCTACCCATTGGTGGCATAGATTGCACATGACTCTCATAACTTAGACAATGTGAGCCAGTAAAATTGGAAAATGTGGCGTTGCTACTGCTGCTGAAGTCAAGGGTTTATTCAGAGTCGGCGGTGTCGCACTGATGCAGGACGTGCTGCTGATTTCCATGCACGTAATGCATGACCCATGGATTTTATTTTTGTGATTTTCATACGATTTATGATATGTCTCATCCACATCATCCCAATGTACTCTCAACAGACGATTTATCATGACAGATATTCCAAGGATTTGCAACGGCACATTTGATGGTCCCGCCTTTGAGTCTTCATGCACAATGTTGACTAAACATCCCCTGCCTCCCTTTTAGAGCACTGTTCTTCGACATTGAAATATCTCCAACTGTCTATGGGTGTTTTTATTCCTGTGGCTTTTTTCCTAGTTGTGGTTGGATTGGGGACCCAGATGGCATCGTCATCGCTGCTGTTGTTGTTCTCGTGATTAGACATTTTGACATGTCCAACTGGTGAGGAATATGTAAAATAACAAAAATGACATCTCTAAAAAGAAAATGCCACAAAAAATGAAGCCTCCTCTCAGAACCTCGCTAGCATTTCTGATGACTCTGATTAGCTCCAGTCCTAAAGGTGTTTGAAGACTTTGGCTGTTTTTGAAAGCACATTTAATGGGTGCAGGTTGAGTATGCAAAACCACTGGTCAAAGATACAGTGAACAGAAAATACCACATGTAAGCAACAAAAGGCTGCAGCCCAGTATGGGGCAGACCATCCACAAGGCGTTAAGCGCTAGTGTGAGACATAGTTCACAGCATCTATCCCTCAGTCAGATTTGGTTATAGTTCTCCCAAGGCATTCACAAGATTAGAAGTACAGCCGAGCATCAAAGAGAAAAAGGGTGAAGAAAGAAAGCCCAGAGGGCACATGATTGCCACACACCTCCGAATACACCACAGAAGGAGAAAGTTGGCAAAAGAAAAACATTGATATTGAGGATTAAACAAAGCACATGGTAAAACATATCCTTACCCAGCTCGGTGGAGGAAGACCACAGCTGGCAGGAGCAGTCCAGTGAAGAGTAGGCAGAAACACTGTCATTTTCCATTGAAAATAAAGACAAAAGTGCTGTCAAGAAAAGAATGACTAACTTGAATCAGAAGGAGAATGGAGACGACTTTGACCCAGACACTCTCATTTATCCCTTGTCATCAGAATGGGAGCCAACAACAAAAATAATGGCATACCTGATGAAGATGTTGACAACACCGCTGGTCAAAAAGCCAGAAACAAACTACGGAATTAGTGTCCCAGACCACATCTGCCAAAAGCAATTGCTGAAACACCAAAAAAAATACAAAATAATGCTCACCTACATGAACAAGAATACTAAACACATCAAGAAATGGCTTGGACTTCATACCAGGATAAATTAGTAGATGTGTTGGGGCCAATTTCAAAGATACTCCAACTGGCTGATAAAGTAAAAGAAAAAAGGGGGGAGCATAGAGCATATAGTTCTGACATAATGGGCCCCAATAGCCATATGCTCACTAAATAATACCAAGAGTATAATCAAAATGGAAAGGAAAAGGGCCATCATAGTATAAAGATTTTTTCAGTCCCATGATTAAGAAACACCATTTTTTGTTTGAATAACTTGGATTCATCAAAATGTAATGCAAATTAGGTGACTAGAAATCCAAAAAAGCTTGCAATGCATTTTGTACATTTTAGTACATTTTAAAGAAAAATCTGATTGCCAGCATATGTAAGATGGACTCCATCTCTGTAAAAAATGATTGTGCTACGAAACATAATATGTTCATTGTGGAAAGAGGACATGCCAACATCTCTTAGAAAGGAACAAACAGCCTTATTGACATTGCACCTCGCTTTCACCATTTAAGGACCAAATAAAGCAGAACGCAGCCACATTTGTCTTTGTGCAATATGAGAAAAAAATTACTTGGCAATTTGGAAACATGTCCACGACCTTCTCAAGTCCTTCCTTAATTGCAAAGAAATTCCAGAGACATGTCCTAAACTGTTTCCTCCACAATGAATGATAATTATATCAGGATGATGCTCTGTCTGTAAAGTAGCACAGAGAGGTACCAAGTCCAGCCACTTCACTCCACGCACTGCATGCCAGTGCACTTCGACATGAGGAAATCCAAGATCCGCAGATATACCGCAACGTTCTGTGTGCACCTTCAACCAATGTATCCATGAATCTCCCAAAATCCAGATAATCTGTTTTCGAGCACACACAGCCATAGCTATCTGTTCTCCTGTCAGGAAAAAGACATTCTCACTAAATCTCACCGTTCACAACACACCCACTGAACGTTATCCCTAGCTCCGCTCATTCTCATTTGCATGCCTCTCCACCCCAGAATCCCTGTATGTAATACGCGCTGCTTACAGACTACCGCCATGTCCGCGGACATTTAGAGGATCTGAGTGTGACGACTGTACATATTTAAATAGTATTCCCTTTTCCTCTTTAAGGTGGGCTATGAAAAGAGCCATTTTTTTGTTTTTTTGCAGATGCCTGACAGAACCCAGTTATTTTGTATTTTTTTCTTCGTTTTTCTTCTTAGTTTACTCCTATAATCATCACATAACCTTCTCCAAAGCAAGCCTTACATTGAAAAAGAACATGGCATTTCCCAAAAAAGATAAAGAAACACATCTGCTTCAAAATAAGCCGCATTACTGGAAACAATGTTCTCGTGGCTGCAGAAAAACATACCAGCTCTTAACATGAAAGCACGCATGCCGCGATTGATGGCACACCTACCAATACTTTGATTAGGACAAAAAACAGAACTGTTGTCCCATTTTGCTCTAGGGAGTAAGCCAGAAAAAATTACTTTCGCAGTTGGAAAGATGTTAATGACTGCTTGAACCAACTGTTCCAAATCTCCCAACAAAGTAGGTAAACTCACGTAGCCCAAATGACAAGCACCATAATGCAAAACTACCACATGGGGACTGGTCATCCTACGCATATTTCTGCAAACTTGGAGAATTGCCTCTACATTGCAATCAGTCTCAGCGCTCCACACCACCTCAACTCCATTACATCGAAATTGGCTGAGCATGCCTACATTCTGAATAGTGCTGTAAACCATGGACAAAAATATCTCCGAGCACCAACACCCTGACTGTTTCCATCTCTGCCATCTTCACTACACACACTCACTTTCTGCACAAATCAACAAGTCAACATCTGATTGGCTGATGGCTACAGTGCCCTTTCCATGCTGGATTTTCTGTAAAACCCCATATGTGGCACGCCCTACCCGTGGACAAACGCGGTGTCCGTGCGGCACATAACTCTTAGCCAGCCCTCCTACCCTTTCCACATCACTCGCAAATCCATTCCCTCATTGGACACAGCTAAGCAGTCCCACAACCAATCACATCCAAGACCTCTACATCTAATTCCGTCATCAGAGTTCCGCACTTCAAATGTACTGTTGATCACTCTGAATAAAAGTCTCATATCATTGCAAAGCACCTACTACAAAAACTACTGTGCAAGTGTTGAGGATTTCTACTTACAGCTCCATGCATACCCACATGCATGATTACAAAGTACAGGTATGCATATTTTATTCAGAGTACATGTGCAACTCTTATGATTCCATTTAAACAAATGAATGCCACTAAATCTGCATAGCCAATACATACATACCAGCACTCCCGCTTTAAGCGCGAGACTTCTGATTTTTCATTGAATAATCGCACTAATTCTTACTATCTCCCGCATAACCTGTACATACGTACCAACCCTCCCGATTTACGTGCGAAACTCGATTTTCCATTAAAAAATGTCACAATTTTTTACTGTCTTCCACCTAAATGAATGCTACTTCCAATGCGATAGTATGAGAAAAATAAATGTTCCCGATTGCTGTGGTGACATCTCCCTCTCAGGTGCTACCGATTTTTCGCATTCCTACTTATAATATGAAAGTATTCACATTTTTCCCATCTACTAAAATGACCCATCACTTCCAAACCTCTCTGCTATGTACAACACAGCTGAAAAAAATCAAGGGAATTTCATGAACGTAAAATTGTACTAATTTGCGAAGCAGGTTCAACTAACATACTGCAAATAACATATAAAGGCTGCACATAGTCAAATGAAATGCACTATTGAGATATCAAACGAGAATAGTCCATCCAAAGCTGAAAAATGAACATGTACATTAACATCACTGCTTTAAACACACACAATTACTAACTTCTTCCTTTTACAATTGCAGTGAAGACCACTCCCCTGAAAATCAACAGCATCTACACTACAAACAACATATCCAAAGAAACCTGGTCATTCCACAAAAAAAAAGTAAGTACAGTACTACCTTTACATTCTTATGGTTCCTCAAAGAGACTGTGTGGGTTATTTATGTAATTTGCGCACCAGAAAAAACATTGATTTCTGAACCATTCTGCCCACAAATCCCCATTTATTAAACAAAGATTAACAGGCAGAATGGCACACAAATCCCTGTGTTTTTGGAAAACAAATATAATACACAAGCCTCAGAATGTTAGTACTACAAAACAAATAGCTGGTTTAATTGTATACCATTACATTTACTATTAATGCTTCTCCTCACCACTAGCTCACTTTCTACTCTCATCTGAAGCACAGTGTAGTAACATACAAACATAGAAATAGCCTTCCGAACTCATTGTAACTGCCCAATGCACATTCACATACCACCACAAACATCTTCCCCATCAAACTCATACACGCATGCACACAGCACACATACATTCTAAAACAGACCAACCCATACCTTCTTATTTTTTCAACAGACCCCAAAGAATGCCTACCAAAAAGCAAGTCTGTAGAAAGGAATGCAGAAATAGAGCAAATGAAAGTAAAAGTGTCCAAAATAAGCATCCATCTCTGCCAGAGTTTGTACAAAACGTTGAAACAAAACAGCAGATGCAGTCATTTAGTGAAACAAAGAAAGCTTCAACTACAGAAACTTTGCCTTCTCTATCAAAATGTGGCACGAAACAGAAAATGCTTTACAAGAATTTGGCTGCCACTACTGCTAACACTGCTCCTATAAATCCTGATATACTAGCAAGAAACCATAGTAAAAAAAAGTATTTTAGCAAAAATGTTCTGCCACAGAGTCCTTCAGAATCCAATAAGAAGAGGAGCGAAATCATCCTCAACCCTTAAAACCTACTGTAGAAAATGAATCCTAGAAGTTCTCGTATACAGTGCAATCCTTCTCAAAAGGAAGTTATTTATTTTAGTGTTAAACAGGATGAAGCCACTAACAAAACTAAGTACTAAACTACAAAGGAAACTTCTCAATAAATGGAATGTCAAAAAAATAACTTCTTAAATATTTGTGGAGGTGAATGGAGCCACACAACGACCACAGAACCATATTTTAATGAAGAAGCATACAAACAAAATCAAACAAACACAATTGCCATCCATAGCAGCGGACAAGGATATGAAAAAAATCAATAATACCATCCTGGAACAAGAAACACTGCTTACAAAAGTATCCCCAGAAAACTCAAAATTACCTCTCCATTCGACTGAACCAGACTGTCCAGTATACAAATGGCCGTGCATGTCAATGTGTGACATTCCTAACAAATCTTTCAAAACTTTACACCAGTTCCTCAATCAGTATGTGAAGGTAAAGAAAAAATGAAAATGAAAGTGCTGCAAAATATGGATACCCGTCCAGTGCGCAAATACGCAGGACTACAAGGACATTCACTAGCCTGCATTTCAGGAGCTATTTGCAAAGAACAGACTAGCAACAATTCTGCACATGGCAACCTTCTATTACACACATAAAAAAAAAGAAATACTAACATTTGAAAGTACATCCGCTGAAGAACCAAGCCATGTGTGTGTGTGTTGCTGCAGAACTTTTTACAAAAGAAACACAAAAACTATAGACGTAATGTTGAAATGTCAACCTTTGGCAACATTTCCAATACAGAGAATTAACCGAAAACATGCGTCAATCTGCAGAGCTCACTTACGCCAACATTTTAAAAAGTATTAGAATTGGTGAACTATCTCAAGAAGCACAAGCAATATTGAAAAACTGGCACATCCATGCACTTTATGGCGATAACGCATGTGCTACTGATGCTATGAAACAATTAGCGCACAAAAATGTCGATTGTATGGCCTTAATGCCAACTCTTGCAAGCTGTTCCATATGCAATGAAACAATGTTAAATAAAGAAATGCAACCAATCATTCAAATTTGCTCCACAGACAAACTGGACGTACATCGTATTACACTACCCATGTGTCAGCAAGCCACAACAAGACTAAATACCTTAGAAAGAACACAGCTGCGTTGGAAAAAATATTAAAATTATCCTTAAATTGTAGAGTAATGCTTAAACGTAACCTTGACGTGGAGCAAGGACTAGTTAATGGGGCACTGGGTACAGTTGTTGGCTTTCAAACATACCCACGTGACAACAACATTCAGTTTGTCAATATTCTCTTTGACAAACTTTCAGAAGTAAAAAGGATAGGGCGCTCAACAGCTCGATTCTTTCTCGTCAAAGACATGTATGTATGTAGAGAACCATTTTCTCTAACTCTTACATATGCAGTCACCATTCATAAATCCCAATGTCTTACCCTAGACAAAGCATTGATAGATATTGGAAACACAGTCTTTAAAGAAGGCATGAACTACGTAGCACTATCACACTTACGTACACTTCATGGTCTATTTCTACTCAACTTTGATGCAAGTAAAGTGAACTCTGATATTCCTTGCATTTTAGAATACAATGGACTGCGTTAACTATACACCCCCATCTGAAATCTTATCCTGTTCCAGAAAAAGGAAAACGTAAAAGAAAACTAATTCAAACAGAAATGCAACAGGATCTGACTGCAAATCCTTCAAAGAAAGCAAAAGAAGCTAATACTTCATCAATTAACACAAGCATAGAAGATCCTATTAGTGAAAGTAAATCAGGTACTTCTTCAAAGAAGGAACAGAAACTCCGAAAAAATCACTCAGACACAGAACTATCTGGTCCATTCAAATTTTCAAATGAAACTGGTGTATGTTGCTACGCAAATGTAGCAATGAATATTCTATTTCAATTACCACCAATTGTTAACAACATTTACTTACACAGTACAGACCAATTGTGTTTGCAAATGTTTGTCCTTCATAGAAACGCAACAAACAATCTTGACAACACATATAGTGTTCACGGAATAAGACAAGAATTGGACTACTGTGCTGGAATGGTGAGATTCACTATAAACTCACAAGAATATCCACAACAATTTCTAATGTACTTACTACAAGTACTGGAAAACAAAAACATACCTATGAATGAAATCGTCCAGATTTCATGCATGTGGAAACATACATGCACTCTCTGTAACAATGTGACACAGGAAAAAATCCCTAATGAGCGATTTGTGTATGTATCCATAACTAATTGTGAATCCATTCCATTTCATCAACTTCTACAACATGCAAACCATTGCAGATTATGTACTATCTGCAATTCAGATAATCGCTCCACCTTACTGATACAAACACACAGTAACTACATAATACTAATGCTTCTATGTTACAATGCAAATGGTACCAAAAACAACTGCAAGCTGACTGGATTCACACACGGTCAAGTGTCACTTGGTAAGAAAACCTTCACAACAATAGGTATAATCTACCACTCAGGAGCCACAACCAATGCCGGTGACTACACTGCATATATTAAAAAGAAATGTGGATGGTTTGAATGTAATGATAGTAGCATTACTCTAAAGCAGAGATTACCAGCAAATCTTTCAAATGCATATTTAATATGCTTAAAGCCAAAATTCAATAACTAATGTGTACGTCAACATTAACAAAAATTCAATTAAACGACTACAAATAGTTAGAATACGCCAACAAGTATCTAACTGCCCAAGATCGTATAACATCCACACAGATAAATGAATACCACTGATTTGTAACAAAAAATACACAGTTAGAATACTAACTGTTTAAAAAATCTGCAACAAGCCAACATCTGCAACAAGCCAACTTCATGGATTAGCATCATGGCATCTGCAAACCCTTACCTGGATGATCCAGCACTCTGGATACGCCATTTTGCTACCAGACCATTACCTAACCAACCTTGTACTACTACTAATAGAAACCTTAGACTAAATTCCAGAACCACCCATTTAAACTGCACCCATACCTGAAGTTATTTTATAGCTCAACCCTATCTTGCAACAATACCACAAATAACTACGCTCCTACCTCACCATGCTCGCATGCTCCTACCTCACCTTGCTCGCACCACCCTAGCATTTTAACCAGAAATTATAGATTAGGAGCCCAATTGTGGACAAAAACAAAAACAACTGTACGCCCACAGGAGCAACAAACATCTCCGTAAGAATAACAATTTAGCTAATCTGTCCACTGATTCAGACAGTAAGCTAGCCCCCATCCTTTTGCATTACCAACCCATACTACCTCAAAAGACACATTTATCAAAGCAGCCTTGGTTAATGCCAGGTCTCTCTCTGCCCATGCTTTGGACATCACTGATTTCATAACTCATGAAAAGCTTGATCTCCTTGCAGTCACGGAAACCTGGCTAAATGCTGACTCTGGCCCATCTCTGGCCCTTGCTATACCAAATGACTATGCTATTATTAGATGCAACAGAAACACCAATCAGGCGAAGGGAGGCGGACTCGCCCTCATATTCAGAAATACCTTTGACATCAGAGTCATTCAGGATGTTCAAATCTCCTCTGCTGAATCCCTGTCCATCAAACTATCTCTATCACCCAGCCACACTTCAACAATGCACCTTATCTACCGAACACCAGGACCTATTTCTTCTTTTATAGAGGATATTGTATCACTCATATCCACTGACACTAAACCTAATTCACAAACTATCCTACTCGGGGATTTTAATCTTGGTTTTAACGACCCTAAGAATACTAACGCCCGTGATCTAGCCAACACATTATCCGACTTGGGTCACACCCACATTATTCATGAGCCTACACATATCAAAGGAAGAACACTGGACTGGCTCACTAACCTCAACTGCTCTATTGATCTCTTATCTAATGATCCTTGTATCTGGTCGGATCATCATAAAATAACCTTTTCCATCAAAGCTAACACACAACACCCGGCTCCTATCATCGCACCAGCTACCAGCACGAGAAACAAGAAAGACATTACACCAGATAAACCCCTACCGTTATTACTCCCCCTTCTCAACAACATTGACTCTGACTCAGACCCTACAGTCTTAGTGGATATTTACAATCAGAGAATTCTCAAAGCACTGAATACCATCGCCCCCCTAAAATTGCGGAAATCTAAACCACAACGTCACTTGAATACATGGTTCACGCTGCATCTAAGAGAACTACGCAAAACTAAGAGAACTGCAGAAGCACACTGGAAAAAGTGCCCTACAGTAACCAACAAGATCCACTAGCTACAAAGAAGCCATCTTACTCGCTAAACAAGACACCTACAACAAAAGGATTACACAAGCGGAATCCAACACAAAAGAACTTTTCAAGATTCTAAAAGAATTAGAATCCCCTATTGCCCCTATTGACAAATGTGTGACAGACGCACTATGGTGCAGTAACATTCAGAAGGCCCTATTAGATAAAATAGCTTGCATACAATCTAAAATCAATGCAAACAAATCCCTGCTACTTGCTGACCCTGACTACAAACAACTACCTAACAAGTCACCCACCTTTAAGTCAACTTGCAAGCCATTCAGTTTCTCACCCCTTTCATTTTGGGAAGTAGAAAACATCATTAGGAAACTCAAACCATTAAATTGCCAAGGTGATGCCTGCCCTGCACCGATCATGAAAGCAGCAGCACATGACCTGGCACCATTTATTACTAACCTCATCAATGCCTCCTTCAAATCCGGAGTAGTGCCTGATAACTTAAAAGACGCTTGGGTCATTCCTCTACTCAAAAAACCAACTCTTGACCCAGCCAACCCGCCCAACTATAGGCCGATAACAACTGTACCCTTCTTATTAAAAATACTGGATAGAGCAGCTTACCTGCAAATACAGGCTTATCTAGAATCGAACAATCTCATGGGACTAAGGCAATCCGGCTTCCGACCCAGACACAGTACGGAAACTGCATTAATAGATCTCACTACCCAAATGCAAATCCTAAAAGACAACGGTAAACTTGCACTCCTTTTACTGCTTGATCTGTCAGCAGCTTTTGAATTGGTCAACCACCAAACACTCTGTCACCACCTGAAAACTGCAGCACACTTTTCAGACGCAGCCACTGCCTGGATCAGTTCCTTCATGGCGTACAGAACCATGAGGGTCTTCTCTCCCACTGATTCAGCTGAACCCTCACTGATACCTTGTGGAGTCCCGCAAGGCTCTTGTGTGTCCCCGACGCTCTATAATGTATTTACAAAGCCCCTCTTCGACATCCTTGACTATCTGGGTGTCACGTATACTAATTACGCGGATGACACCCAGATACTCATTCCTATCACAGGTGACTATGCAACAGACAGCAAAACCCTCAATGAAATCTACTCAGTAATACAAGCATGGATGGCACAGCATGGACTTTGTCTCAACAACGAAAAAACTGAGTTGATCATCCTTGGTACTCACATTAAACTAACAAATCTAAACTCTGCTTTGAAATCTTTCACTATAGATGGCAATCCTATCCCCGTTTCAAACAACACAAAAACCCTTGGCATCTACATTGATGCCACCTTATCCTTCTCCAAACAAACTAATGCAGTAGCATCATCAGCCGCTTACACCTGCAAATTGATCACTGCATGTAGGCCGTTCATCTCTACACCCAATTGCATTACGCTTGCTAGAGCATTAGTCTTGTCCAAAATAGACTATTGTAATGCCCTTTATTTAGGCACTAGCCACAAAAATATCAACAAACTACAAGTAATTCAAAATAATGCCATCAGGGCAGCCCTCAACATCCCTAAAAAGTCAAATATTTCTGAGACTAGACGGAATCTACACTGGCTCCCAGTAGAGCATAGAATATCCCTCAAAACTTTGGCCCTCACACACAAAGCCAGGGCTAACTTTGCACCAGCCTACCTCACCAACCAATTTATACCACATACATCATCAAGACCACTCAGAGCAGCGCAAGCTAACACTATGTCCATACCAAGATTCAAACTCCTTAACTCGGGAGGAGCTAGCTTCACTGTACAAGCATCGAAACTATGGAACACACTCCCCGCGCTCCTTAGGTCAGAACCCTCCTTTAACCTATTCAAACGCAACACAAAGTGTTGGCTTCACGACTTGGACACACTGACAGCATAACTTCCCAGATCCTGAACGACTGACTGCCTACTGTACGTATTGTAAATAATTTATTTTATACTATATCTTATCAGCAGCCTCCATTGCCTGCCACATGAACATTGCAACATGTATGTATCTGTAATATTAATGCATGTACCTATCTGTAACCGTAAAGTAACCTTTGCTTACCGCATTCAATTGTAACTGTAACCAGATCTAAACTTACGCGCCCGTATGCCCCCGGGCCAGGCTGTGCTTTATAAATAAAACAAATACAAATACAAACATACAAAACATTAATCAGAAACAACAAGTGAAGACTCAAAGGAAACAAAGAAATTGTTTGTAGCATAGCAAAGAAAGGGTTGTTTTAATCTGACAAGGATTTTTTTTCCCCCAGACCCAATGATTTGAAAAACAAACACAGAAACTGAGCAAAATGCACGGTACACTGGTTTGTAAAGTAAATATGAAGGTAAAAAAAAAAAGCTAAAATATCTATTATACAATGTAATAAATCTTTATAAAATACAAACACTAACATGCTCTTTTCTTTTATCACAGAAATTGAAAAAGAATATTTCCTCCAAGTACTAAAGTCATGTAAGACATATATTGAATCGCAACAAATTAAACAGTAAGTATAATTTCACACATTTCATACATATTCTAATCTATACGTCTGATCTATGGCTGTAATATGATGCAGTGGCTGTGGGCAGGGCCTAGATTCTTGGATGTATAACCTATGGCCTACACCCTGCGGCCATGCAACCAAGACTGTAGGTCCTACCCACAACCACCGCAGCATATCAAAACCATGGTGGCTTATAACTTCACTGCTTATAACTTTGGTTTTGGTTGCATGGCCCGTGGCCATGCACCTAAGACTCTAGGCCGTGCACACAACCACCGCGCCACATCACACCCATGCTGACTTATAACTTCAGTGCTTATAACTTCAGCCTTGGGTGCATAGCCTTTGGCCATGAACCCAAGACTCTAGGCCCTGGCCACAAGCACTGCAGCCTATCACACCCATTGTGGCTTATAACTGCAGTACTTACAACTTTGGTCTTGGGTGCATGGCCTTTGGCCATGCACCGAAGACTCTAGGTCCTGGACACAACCAGTGCAGTATATGAAATCCATGTTGCTTATAACTTCAGGGCTAATAACTTTGGTCTTGGGTGCATGGCCTTTGGCCATGCACCCAACTTCACTGCTTATAACTGCACTGCTTATAACTTTGATCTTGTGTCCATGGCCTTCGGCTATGCATCGAAGACTGTAGGTCCTGGCCAAAACCACCGCAACATATCACACCCATTGTGGCTTATAACTTTACTACCTAGAATTTTGATCTTGTGTGCACGGCCTTCGACCATGCACCCAAGACTCTAGGTCCTGGACACAACCACTGCAGTATATGAAACCCATGGTGGCGTATAACGTGAGTGCTTATAACTTCGGTCTTGGGTACATGGCCTTTGGCCATGCACTCAAGACTCTAGGCCCTCCCCACAACCACCTGATCGATATTCAATACTACGGGTGTATCTATTGGTGTGATATGCTGCGGTGGTTGTGGCCAGGGCCTAGAGTCTTGGGAGTATGGCCTATGGCCTACGGCCTATGGCCATGCACCAAAGACTCTAGTCCCTGGCCACAACCACCCAGCATATCACACCCATGGTGGCTTATAAGTCAGTACCACACCGATAGAAACAAAAATTTTAACTACAGCATGTACTCAATTTTAATATTTGCTAACACCATGCGTGTCCTTAGAACAGTTTCAACTTGCCTGCGCACAGCACGGACGGAAGTACTATCCTTATGAGACCCCTCATTTTCAGTAATTACAAACATCCCGGACAGGGCTGTCATGGTGAATACATCATTAGCACCTGCCGCCTAAACAAACACAGTATTTCACCCATCTCTTACTCTCTGAACCTCCCCAAGCACTCTGACACACCAAAACACTCCCTAAAACAGCATTTCACCTCTGGTCGGGCCACGCTGTCGACAGATCCAAGATGTCGGGCGCATCCAAACAATCTGACGCACATCACACCTCACTCCAGCCAATCAGAGGACACATTGCATGTCCGCGGGCATGACGCGAGCCCCTTAGCCAATCGGTATCTTGTCCGCTGAGCGAACAGTGAAGTGTGTCCGCGGAGCGGACATAGATATCAGTAATTTTTTCAGACGTACTTTTGGGTCATTTTAAAGAAAACTACTGGATGGATTGGCACCAAATTTACAAAAGCACGCTATGCTTTTTGGACCAAGCTCCTGCCACAAATTTGGTGAAAATCCATCCAGCGGTTTGGGCTGTAGACGTGCGCACAGTTTTTCCCCCATTCAGTCTAGGGAAAAAAAGGAAATTTTAGGACCCCCCATAACTTTTCCCCCCCTGGACCAAACAACACCAAAATGTGCAAAAACAATCACAGTGGCCCATACACGTTATTTGCAAGATTTGCTGTGGATTCGTCCAGGGCCAGGGGGAGCAGAGTTCTAAGCCACCCAAAAAGTGTTCTTCCTATGGAAACAGCAACTTAACCATAACTACACGTACATAGTAGCATTACTCTAAAGCAGAGATTACCAGCAAATCTTACAAACACGTATTTAATCCTCTTAAAGCCAAAATTGAATAACTAATGTGTATGTCAACATTAACAAAAATTCATTTAAACGACTACAAACAGTTAGAATACGCCAACAGGTATCTAACTGACCAAGATTGTATAACAACCACACATATACATGAATACCACTGATTTGTAACAGAAAATACACAGTTCAAATACGCTAACAGGTATCTAACTGTTTAAAGATTCTGCAACAAGCCAACATACAGAACATTAATCAGAAACAACAAGTGAGCACTCAAAGGAAACAAATAAATTGTTTGTAGCATAGCAAAGAAAGGGTTTTTTTAATCTGACAAGGATTTTTTTCTTTTCCGCAGACCCAATGATTTGAAAAACAAACACAGAAACTGAGCAAAATGCACAGTACACTGGTTTGTAAACTAAATATGAAGGTAAAAAAAGTTAAAATGTCTATTATACAATGTAATAAATCTTTATAAAATACAAACACTAACAGCAACTTAACCATAACTACACGCCCACTATTGTGTGTGGCCATGTAGTTATGGTTAAGTTGCTGTTTCCATAGGAAGAGCACTTTTTGGGTGGCTTATAACTTCGCTCTCCCTGGACGGATCCTCACCAAACTTTGCAAAAAAAGTAGTTGGGTCACTCTGAATTTTTTTGCAAAGTTTGGTAAGGATTCGTCCAGGGGGGAAAAAGTTATAGGGGGGGTCCCAAAACTTTTTTTTCACCATAGACTGAATGGGAAAAAACTTTGCGCACGGCTAAAGCCCGAACCGCTGGACGGATTTACACCAAATTTGCGGCAGGAGCGGTGGCCTGGTCCCAAAAGCGTGCTTTTGTAAATTTGGTGTAAATCTGTCCAGTAGTATTTTAAAAAATGACCAAAATGTAAGGCGGATGGACTTCCCTGTTCGCTCCGCGGACAGCACCCCGATTGGCCCTTGGCCTTGCGTCATGTCCGCGGACATGCAACGTGTTCGCTGATTGGACGGCGAGGGGCGCGTCAGATTTTCTGTGGTGCCCACCATCTTGTATTCGCATTCGACTGCGTACAGCGCAGTGAAACGTGGATAAAAAATTGTATTTAGTGCCGTGTGTTGGTGTGTAAGAGTGTTTGGGGAGGGTGGGGGAGTGTTTGGGGAGGGTGGGGGAGTATGAGATAGGTTCAATGTTTTGTTTTTTTATGTGCTAGACGTTTTTGTTGCGTTTGATTTGTCCACGGAGAACACGGCTGTTCTGACATTTTGTAAATAAACTAAATGGTGGGGTGTTTAGAGGACGGAGTATGTGTCATTTTTGTTCGCAAGGAAGGTAAAAATGAGCTATGAACACTCGCGGTGTACTTAATTGTTCGTAAATACACAAACTGGGGGTGTCCTCAGGAAGCTGTCCGTATTGTAATCTGTCTAGTTGAATGTGTTCTAAGAACACTCACAGTGTCCCGAAATGGTTGCAATTACACAAAAAGGGGGTGTTCTGAAAACGTTGTTTGTATTGTTCATTGTCAGGGTGAAAGTGTTTTAAGAGCACTCCTTTTGTTCGCTAATAGTACAATTTCCTATGGGTGTCAACTGACTTTTTGTCCACTAAAGAAACGATAAATCCGGCTGGTGTGCGCCAACATTATGTGATAATCCTATGACTGGCGCTATTGACCTGGCTGACTTGCTTTTGCGACACTAAATCATATCTTCCGCCCCTAAGCCTGATATTATCAAAGCATTCATATTCCCCGCCTCTCTCCGTGACATTACAGGGTGCATAATCAAATGCGCCCAGTCGTCTCCAGTACTACGCGACTTTACACAGAACCCGGAAGACAACACACAGTATGTGACAACACAGCGCGCCACAATTCGGAATATGAAACTGTGATTTAAAAGCAAACAGCAAGATTGTAAATGTTGTAAAGTACATTCATTTGACATCAAATGTTTAGAGAATATTCAGCAATTTGCATTTGTCTTTGTTGTCGATCCGCAAAAGTTCATGTTGAGACACGCAATGTTCCTTTGCGGTACAGAGAGTGTTAGATCAGCTTACAACTCAGGGCGCCACAATTCGGAATATGAAACTGTAGTTTAAAAGTAAACAGCAGGATTGTACATTTGGTAAAGTACATTTATTTCACATGAAATGTTTAGTGAATATTCAGCAATTTGCATTTGTCTTTGTTGTCGATCCGCAAAAGTTCATGTTGAGACACGCAATGTTCCTTTGCGGTACAGAGAGTGTTAGATCAGCTTACAACTCAGGGCGCCACAATTCGGAATATGAAACTGTAGTTTAAAAGTAAACAGCAGGATTGTACATTTGGTAAAGTACATTTATTTCACATGAAATGTTTAGTGAATATTCAGCGATTTGCTATTGTCTCTGCTGTCGATCAGCAAAAGTTTATTTGGAGCCACGCGTTGTTCCTTTGTGGTAGATAGGCTGTTGGTTTATGATAAAAGCAGTAAATGGTCGCTCTGATAATCGGAAGGTTGCTCCAACAACGAGCCATTAGACCAACCTATTGGTTGGTATGTTGTTTGTAGCCGCTAGTACTGCGTAAGGGCATATTGGTCCTTGGCGATTGTCCCATAAAATGGTGAGGGTCATGAAGTTGCATGTTAGGACCTGCACCTGGCAGTTGAAGACGCCATCCGCTGGAGTCTGTAAATCGTGACATAGGCAAAATGGAGCCACATACCTGTTTTAAAAAACATAAATTAGTATCACCAGCCGATCTTCATTAAAAATCATCATTTTATTTATTAGGGCGTGAAAATATTTGCTATCGAAGATAGTGCAACAGAGTATGTTAATAATAAAATAATAATATTTTCCCATTCATATAGCGCTAAGAACCGTGAGGTATCTAAGCGATGCTTATTTTTTAACCACGGTGTGTGGTGCTCATTTATCGACAACGGAAGGATGAAAGGCTGAGTTTGGCCTTGATGGGATTCAAACTTGCGTTAGAAAGCTGTGCACGGATGTTAAAGCGAGCGCTGTACTCGCTGTGCCACTTGACAGGCTACAGTGAAGTGGCACAGCGAGTAGAGCGGTTGACCGCCTATAGACCGGTTAAATTATTTCTATTAACCCACCCTGTGTCGTCTGCCTTTTTCAGAGCCCTCTAAACGACAGGGGATCAATTCGGCGGTGATAGTGCGCGGTAGAAAACATTATGCCACTTTCAACGAACAAGTTCAAATTGAGCGGTCTTTAATGCTACGCTATTGTAATTATTTTTGGTATAAAATAATCTAAAGGGTTACTTACAGTACAATTGCAATTTCCATTGTCTACGAGTAGTGCAGTCCCAAAATACGACTCTGCGTGTGCCAACGATCTTTCGCATAGTGATATAATATATAAAAGTGGTTTCGTTTCAGAAATGTCATCTTTATCTTCTCTTACGTTTTAGCAACACTCCTTCAAGAGAAGTCTTTCATCACAATCTCTGTCTGTCAAGGTCAAAACACAATAAAACCTTATAGTCCGCTTCGTGAGCCTCTCCGGGGCCCGAGAAAAAAATGGAAGCAGCTGACCTTCACTGTGAACGAGCATAAATTCTTACTTTGCAACATTCTGTGTAAAGCCATCTGTAGAATTTGTGGAAGCAGCTGACCTTCACTGTGAACGAGCATAAATTCTTACTTTGCAACATTCTGTGTAAAGCCATCTGTAGAAGTTGTTTTTTGCACGCCATGTTTGTATATTGTTTGCGTGATATTAAAAAAAGTTTGTTTAAAGGACGTTATGGTTCTAAGTACAGCCGAAAGACCCCTGAAAATCGCAAGTTATGGTAAGCTTTGAAAAATAACTGGCGCCACCACCGTGCACTGCTAAGACTAACACCCAGGACATTAAAGATGACATCGCAAATGTCATTGATAAAATCACTGATGACATCACGTGTGTATGTACTTTTCATGGAATTTGTGTACTAGGGATTTTTATTATAATGTTGCGAAAAAAGTGTCAAGGATATTGCAATAAATATCATACCGTTATTAGTGCTTTGAACGATGCATTGATATAAATAGCATTGTATTATGGGATTCTATCTAGTATACTGAGCTACTAATGGAGAAACATAGCATTGTGTGCAGAGTACAAGATGAAAGTATAATATGTGTAATGTTAATATGTTGAATAATGAAATAATAATTGTCCTGAAATGTTCGAAAATTCACAAAATGGGGTTGTTCTGAGGACGTTATTCGTATTGTGTGATTGCTTAGCTGTATGCAATGAGGGAATGGCACAGAGAGTAAAGTGGACGCCGTCCGCGGACACCGCGGCTGTTCGTGGACAGGGCGTGCTACATCCGGGTTTTTCCAGGAAATCCAACATGGAAAGAAGACTGTACAGATCAGCCAATCAGATGTCGAGGTTGTGGATTTGTGTTGAAAGAGACTGTGTGTGGTGAAGATGGCAGAAGTGGAGAAAGTCAGGGTGTTGGTGCTCGGAGATATGTTTGTGCATGGTTTACAGCAGTACGCTGAATGCAGGCATGTTTCAAAGAACTTTGATGTGAAAGGAGTGGAGGTGGTGTGGAGCAGTGTGCCTGATTGCAATGTACAGGGAATTGTACAAGTTTGGGAGGATATGGCCACGATGAACAGTCCGCATGTGGTAGTTTTGCACTATGGTGCTTTCCATTTGGGCAACGTCAGTGCCCCTACTTTGTTGGCTGGATTTGGAACGCTTGGTTCAAGCAGTAATAAAGATCCTTCCAAATGCAAAAGTAATTTTTTCTGGATTACTACCTAGGGCAATATGGGACAATAGTTCAGTTTTTTGTCCTCAGCAAAATATTGCTAGGTGTGTCATCAACCAAGGCATGTGTGCCTTCATGCTTAGAGCTGGTATGTTCTTCTGTAACAATGAGAATATTGATGCCAGTAATGCTGTTAATTTTAAAGAAGATGGCATTTCTTTATCTTTTACGGGAAATGCCTTTCTATTTTGGAATGTAAGGGTTGCTTTGGAGAAGGTTATGTGAAGATTTTAGGAGTAAAGTAAGAAAAAAAAAACAAGAAAAAAAATACAAAATAACAGGTGTCTGTCAAGCATCTGTGAAAAAAAAGACAGCTCTTTTCAGAGCCAACTTCAAAGGCGAAATGGGGCACTCTATTTAAATTTACATTCACCACGCTCAGATTTTCGATGTGTCCGCTGACATGTCGGTAGTCCGCGGATATGAAAATCACTAATAGGAGGTTAGTATGTTCTATGTTACATGTATATGAAGTCAGGGATATTATGGTTAAGTTGTGCACTAAAAACCTATGAAATTCAGTGAAAAAACATTGTTAAAGGGACGTTATGGTTAGGTTGCGCTACTAAAAACCTATGAAATTCAGTGAAAAAACGTTGTTAAAGGGACGTTATGGCTCAAAGTAAAACCGAAAAACCCCTGAAATTCGGCAGTTATGGTAACATAAGCAACCATAACTCGTGCCACCGTGCACTGCTAACACTAACACTCAGGACATCAAAAATGACATCACAAATGTCATTGATGACATCACTGATGGCATCACATGGCTGGCTCTCCCTTTTTATCCTTTACTGACATATCGAAGCCACATAGTTTTCTTCAGTAACAGTCAGGAAGTAAAAATTGAAAAGGTACTATATTTGTAGACTTAGGGTCCAGTCACATCATATGAAACATATACATAGCGGAAGATACAGGCTTGAAAGAGAGCAATCCTTTCTGTGCATGAAGATAATCATTATGGTTATCAGCACTTTCTCATAGTTTTATTTTTATTACTCTACCTTCCCTCTATATGCTCGAATTTGTATACATTATACTCACTCTCCATAGAGTGAATGGGAAAACATTTTTGCTTGCGCCTACAGTCCAAACCGCTGGACGGATTTCCACCAAATTTGGACCAGGAACAGCGGATTGGTCCCGAAAGCGTGCTTTTGCAAATTTGGTGAAAATCCGTCCAGTAGTTTTTTTTAAAATGACCAAAAAGTAGGTAAAAAAAAATTAGTGATATCTGTGTTGGGTTTGCGGACACACTTCCCTGTTCGCTCCGCGGAAAGTGTCCTGATTGGCCAATTGTCTTGCGTAATGTTTGCGGACATGCAAAGTGTTCGCTGATTGGACGGCGTGGAGCGTGAAGCGTGTCAGATTTTTCGGTAGTGCCCGCCATCTTGGATTTGCGGACGTCCCCGGACAGCGCGGTGAAACTTTGTTCAAAATGTGCATTTTGTAGAGTGTGTTGGTGTGTAGGAGTGTTTGGGGAGGGTGGGAGTGTATGAGATAGGATGAAAGTTGTGTTTTTTATGTGTTAGACGTTCTTTTTGTGTTCGATTTGTTTGCGGCCATCACGGGTGTTCTGAGATGTTCTAAATAAACTGACTAGGGGGTGTTCTAAATATCATACCGTTATTAGTGCTTTGAACGATGCATTGATATAATAGTCAATATGTGTCCGTTTTGTTCGCAAGCAAAGTGAAACTGTTCTAAGAACACTCACGGTGTCCGGGGAGTGTTCGTAGGGGGTGTCCTGAGGACGCTGTCCGTATTGTTCTCTGTCAAGTTGAATGTGTTCTAAGAACACGCGCGGTGTCCTGAAATGTTCGCAAATAAACAAAATGGGGGTGTTCTGAAGACGCTTCTAAGAACACTCACGGTGTCCGGGGAGTGTTCGTAGGGGGTGTCCTGAGGACGCTGTCCGTATTGTTCTCTGTCAAGTTGAATGTGTCCTAAGAACACTTGCGGTGTCCTGAAATGTTCGCAAATAAACAAAATGGGGGTGTACTGAAGACGATTCTAAGAACACTTGCGGTGTCCGGGGAGTGTTCGTAGGGGGTGTCCTGAGGACGCTGTCCGTATTGTTCTCTGTCAAGTTGAATGTGTCCTAAGAAAACTCGCGGTGTCCTGAAATGTTCGCAAATAAACAAGATGGTGGTGTTTTGAAGACGCTTCTAAGAACACTCGCGGTGTCCGGGGAGTGTTCGTAGGGGGTGTCCTGAGGACGCTGTCCGTATTGTTCTTTGTCAAGTTGAATGTGTCCTAAGAACACTTGCGGTGTCCTGAAATGTTCACAAATAAACAAGATGGTGGTGTTCTGAAGACGCTTCTAAGAACACTCCCGGTGTCCTGGAATGTTCGTAGGGGGTGTCCTTAGGACGCTGTCCGTATTGTTCGTTGTTAAGTTGAAAGTGTTCTAAGAACTATCGCGTTGTTCTGAAATGTTCGTAGGGGGTGACTTGAAAACAGTGTCCGTATTGTTCGCTGGCACGTTCAAAGTGTTCTAAGAACACTCACATTGTTTGCGGACATTAAAAGTTTCCCATAGATCATAGTTGAAATGTTTGACTCTATGGATGTGATATGCTGCGGTGGTTGTTGCCAGGGCATAGAGTCTTGGGTGCATGGCCATTTGGCCATGCACCCAAGACTCTATGCCCTGGCAACAACCACCGCAGCATATCACATTCATATTTGCTTATAACCTTGGGTGAAAAACAAATGTATAAGGAGCAAATGTATTAGATACTATGGATGTGATATGCTGCTATGGTTGTCCTTATTATTGTATACTTACTGTTTGGTCTAGTAATGGGAGTCCATGTTTTTCTTCTTCATTTCTGTGATAAAAGAAAATAGCATGTTAGTATTAGTATTTTGTAATGATTTATTACATTGTATATTATACTTTTATTTTTTTTCGACCCTCATATTTAGTAGAGTACAAATCAGAGTACTGTGCAATTTGCTCAGTTTCTGTATTTGTTGCTAAAATCATTGGGTCTGTGGGAGAAAAAAAATCCATGTTGGATTAAAAAAAAAAACTTTTTCTGTTATGATACAGTTTATTTGTTTGTTTGTTTTCAGTGTTCACTTGTTGTTTCTGGCTAATGCTTTATACTTTGCTTTGTTGTATTTTTTTTGGAGCAGTAACAGATTCTTCATTTGTTTTGATATTATAAAATTTTGGAGCAGTTAGATACCAATTGGCGTATTCTAACTGTGTATTTTTTGGCCTAATTTAGTGGTATTCATTTATCTGATTAGTTGTTGTAGAATCTTTGAGCAGTTAGATAGCTTTTGGAGTATTCTAACAGTTTATATTTTTTTTAACACAAATTTATTTAAAGGTTTAAATACAGTTTATTTATCAAATTTTGGTTTTAAGAACATCAAATAAGCGTTCATAAGATTTGCTGGTAATCTCTGCTTTAGAGTAATGGTACTATCATTACATTCAAACCATCCACATTTCTTTTTTATATATGCAGTGTAGTGCCCTGAATTGGTTGTGGCTCCTGCGTGGTAGATTATACCTATTGTTGTGAAGGTTTTCTTACCAAGTGATATTTGACCATGTGTGAATCCAGTCAGCTTGCAGTTGTGTGCTGGTACCATCTACATTGTAACGTAGAAGCATTAGTATTACGTATTTACTATGTGTTTGTATTACTAACGTGGAGCGATTATCTGAATTGCAGGTAGAGCATAAATTACCATGGTTTGCATTTTGTACAAGTTGCTGAAATGGAAAGGATTCACAATTTGGTATTGATATATATATGAAGCGTTCATTGGGGATTTCTTCTTGTGTCACATTGTTGCAGAGAGTGCATGTATGTTTCCACATGTATGAAATTTGAAAGATTTCATTTATAGGTATGTTTTTGTTTTCCAGTACTTGTAATAAGTACATTAGAAATTCTTGTGGATCTTCCTGTGAGTTTATAGTGAATTTCACCATTCCAGCACAGTAGTCCAATTGTCGTCTTATTCCAAAAACACTATATGTGTTGTCAGGATTGTTTGCTGCATTTCTGTGAAGTACTAACATTTGCAAACACAATGGGTTTGTACTGTGTAAGTAAATGTTGTCAACAACTGGTGGTTATTGAAATAGAATATTCATTGCTACATTTGCATAGCAACTTACACCAACTATATTTGAGAATTTAAATGGTCCAGGTAATTCTCTATGTGTTTGGAGTTTGTCTTCCTTCTTTGAAGAAGTAAAAGGTGTACTTTCTCTAATTGATTCTTTTTTGTTTGTGGTACTTGATGAAGTATTAGTTTCTTTTACTCTCTTTGGAGGATTTGCAGTGACGTCCTGTTGCATTTCTGTTTGATTTAGTTTTCTTTTACAATGTTTTAGTTTTTGTGGAACAGAATATGTGTTTAGATGGGGAGTGTATAGTGAGCGAAGTCTATTATATTCTAAAATGCAAGGAATATCAGCGTTTACTTTACTTAGAAATAGACTGTCAAGTGTACGTAAGCGTGATAGTGCTACTTAGCTGAAGCCTTCTTTAAAGACTGTGTTACCAATATCTATCATTGCTTTGTCTAGGGTAAGACCTTGTGATTTATGAATCGTGACTGCGTATGCAAGAGTTAGAGAAAATTGTTCTCTGCATACATACATATCTTTGAAGAGAAGGAATCTAGCTGTTGAGCGTCCTAGCCGTTTTACTTCTGAAAGTTTGTCAAAGAGTTTATTGACAAACTGAATTTTGTTGTCACGTGGGTATGTTTGAAAGCCAACAACTGTACCCAGTGCTCCATTAACTAGTCGTTGGTCCACGTCAAGGTAACGTTTCAGCATTACTCTGCAATTTAAGGATAATTTTAACATCTTTTCTAAGCCTGCTGTGTGTGCGATTGATTTTTCTAAATTATTTAGTCTTGTTGTGGCTTGGTCACACATGGGTAGTGTCATACCATGTACATCTTGTTTGTCTGTGGCGCTAATTTCCATTATTGGTTGCATTTCTTTACTTAGCATGATGTCATTGAATTTGAGACAGCTTGCAAGAGTTGGCATTAAGGCCATACAATTAACATTTTTGTGGGCTAATTGTTCCATTACATCTGTAGCACATGCATTATCGCCATAAAGTGCATTAATGTGCTGGGTTTTCAATGTTGCTTCTGCTTCTTTAGAAAGTATACCAACTCTCAAACTTTTTAAAATGTTGGCATAAGTTAGATCTGCAGATTGGCGCATGTTTTCTGTTAATTCTCTGTATTGGAAATGTTGCCAAAGGTTGACATTTCCAATGCTGCCAACAGTTTTACGGCAGAGTTTGTGCCCTAATGTTTTAAAAATAGGTTCAGCTTTTACTGGTGTTAATTGAAGCAGATCTCCAAAAACAATAATGTGTTTTCCTGCAAAGAGCTCTTCATAGTCTGTTTTGAGTACTTCTTGTAATCTGAGGTGAATCAAAGCTAACATCAGGTTGGAGACCATGCTCACTTCATCTATTAGTAGCATTTTCATTTGTTTCAATACTCTGCGTAATTCAATTGCAGCTTCTGCAGAAAGTGTGTAATAGTCTAATTTGTTCTGGTGTTCTACTGGTAATAGTAGTAATCGGTGTAATGTAACACCACCTATGTTGTAGGCAGCTAAACCTGTGGGGGCAGTGCAACAGCTGACAGTTTGTTGTTTGTCAATTGTTGAAGGAACTTACTAATGATTTTGATTAGGAATGTTTTGCCAGAACCAGCTTCACCACTGACATACAGTAGTATAGGTTTAGAATTATGGCAGGAACATTCTTTATTTTCATGTTTTACACCATGTGCAATTTGTTTTGTTACTTCTTGAAAAATGCTACTTTGCTCATTGTTTAGTTTTGATTGTAGTATAGTTAAGTCTTCCTTATCTTCATACTGAGACATGGTGTTTTGTACTTCTATCATAGCTAATTCTGCCTCATTTGTTACTAGTGGTTCTCCCAGTGGTTCTTGGCTTCCTGTTCCAGAAGGTTGACTACTGTCAGGAGTATCCTTATCTGGTTGGGCTTGGAGTTCTTCTTCATGTTGCTGTACATTGTGCAAGATTGTTTTGTACTGTGTAAAGTTTACATCAGTTATAGTGCTTTCATTTGCTTTGAAAGCATCCTCAAATGAGTCATAGTTATCTAGTAATTGTTCTTCTTTTCTCCATGGTTTGAAGAGTTGTAGCAGGGACATGTAATATACTTCTTTATGTTGAGGAGTCTTCAATGACAATTTGATATGATTAATTAAATTTGGTTTAGTGAGTTTAACTAAGCTGCCTTCACAGTCTGTCACTCTATATTTACCTTTTTTTCATCAGGTTTCATATTATTTTTGTATGTGAAGTTTTGGGCTATTTGGTATAGGCACATGTTTTCCAAAGTATTACTTCCGTTTGGGTAGTAGGTGTCCAATAAATTGTTTTTTAAAATGTCTTGGCTGTTGGGATCATGTTTGGCTATTGTTTCTATGTCTTCCTATGATTTTAGAACTCTTTTTCTAGATTTAGCTGGACTAAGACTTAGCCATACTATATTTTCAGATTTACCATACAATGAAGTACCAGTTAAACAATCAGCTGCTTCATAAGATCCACATTCTCTATGGGTGAGCATTTTTATGCCCAAGCTGTATAATTTCTGAGATACTGTTTTATCTGATGACAGGTCATTCCAGAGGTCTTGGAGCACTGTCTTTTCTGCTTTAGTTATGTATGCTGTGACATATCGTGCAACTGCAGTAGAATTGTCTGCATTGTACTGCACATCTTTGTTTGCATTCCATAAGTGGGCAATGATTGCATTATAATCATTGATATATTTTTCTTCTTCTTTTCTTTTTATGTAATATGTATTTTTAGGTGACTTTCCTTTAACAGTATGTCTAACTGAAAACATGAGGTTGTTTACTTGACCTGTATTTGTAACTGGTCTAGGGAAACCAAATCGGCATTTGGTGTAGTATTTGCCTTTGTTTTTGTATTTGCAACGACAATATTTTCCTCATTTGTGTCTTTGAAATTGTAAAATTTGTGCACGAAGATCACTATTTGTGGCTTCTGATGGAATTTCACAAGTGACATATTTTTCAATAAACTGTAAAACAGTGGCATCACTGTCTTGACCAAATTTAGGAGCATCTTTAATCCATAAAAGCATGTGGATATGTGGTGCTCCTCTGGCTTGGTATTCTTTTCTCCAAAAGAAGTGTTGCACTTCTCCAAGGGGAGGAACAGTTTTATTACAAATAAAATGTAGCATAGCAATGAAGCCATGGTGAAAATATCTTGAAACATTAACAGGATCCAAAGAATAAAGTTCTCCAAGTGTTAGAATATCTATGTTTGTTTTGTTTTTATTTGATATGCGTAGGAAATCATGTAAATCTTCCCATGCATATTCTGCACAACTTAATGTAACAAACCAAGTGGGTGGGCCAAGGTTTCCGATCATACAACGTACATCTCCATGACGTCGAAATCAGTAATCTTTAGTACCACGCATATTTGCTAATAGATTTGTAATATTTGATTGTAAAACCTCATCCTTTTGTTGCACTTTCTCTAATAATTGTGTAGCTGTCATATTTTGAAAGTGTGATCCTGATTTTAATATGTTTGCAACTCCGTAACATAAAGCTGCTAGTTCACTTTCAAAGAGTAGGTGGAATATGCATTCCACATTTTGTCTAAATCTGGGATCTTCAGAATACATCCGTAATGAGCGGTATTCTGAAGCTGATTTTTGAATAGGTCTATCATCATACCTTCCTCCTTTGCCAGTAGGAAAGAGTAGAGGAAAGGCACGTGCTTCTATACTTTTTTCCCATATACTGATTGGCGATCCTTTTGTTGGACGCATTTGGTAAGTTTCCAGTACATCTTGTACGGTGTCATTACAGTGCAAAGGATGAATTGTATAATGGTCTAAAGTATTTGATATTGTAGCAGGATCTAGTAGCTCAAATTGACCAGCTTCTTGTGTTTCTTGAATTATTTCAGTTGTATCTTTCAAGTTTTCTTCAATATTAATTTCTTTGTAATATTCATTATTCTCTTTAAGATATTGGAAGGCTTGTCTAACTTTATATAAATCTACCAGCTGTTGCCATATTGTTTTGTCTTTTGTAGGTACTCCATTAACTAATATAATTAAAGATTGCTGCATTGGACGTTGCACTCCTAGAGTATGCACATTTTCTTTTAGATTTAATGGTAAATAAACTACTTTTCCACGAATGCCTTTTACCAATTCAGAGGGAGGTAATTTTGCTGTTTTTGGTTGAAGGCGTATTATTGCTTGAAATGGGTGTACTGTTTGAATTATGATGCTCTCATATAAATTAAGTTGTTGTAGAGGTATTTGGTACTGGGTATAATTCCAAATTATTTGTGATAGAACGTGAAGGAGTTTGGTTGTTGTCAAGTTTTGTAGTGCAATAACTGCAAAGTAGTAAGGGCTCAGTTATTTCATATTTGTTTTCTGCTAGAAGGTAGAGAGCTAATTCAAACCATTTAGAATCTTCATTGTCTTCTATTTTGTATGATAGGTCCACGGTTTTTGTGTTACTTTTATAAAAAATTCTACGGCAACATACACATACATGGTTTGGTACTTCAGCTGATGTACTTTTAAATTTTAGTATTTCTTTTTTGTATGTGTTTAGCAAAAATGTTGCCATGTGTAGAATTGTTGCTTAATTGGTTTAAAGCTATTTCATTCTGTAAATGGCTTTCACTTCCAAAATATTTTTTCCGGATATAGTCAATTTCTTCAAGTAGGTCTTTTGCTGTACCATATAGAAGGATGTTATTTAACTTTGCTAGTGCTAAAGTAGGACGTTTAGCATAGTACAGTTTATAGACTAGATTTCTTATAGTTGAATGATGTGTTGATATCCTTTTGATATCATGGAAAGTGGTTTTACAAGTAGGTCCTTTAATGCAGGCCAATGAATGTCCTTGTAGTCCTGTGTACTTGCGCACTGGACAGGTATCTATATTTTGCAGTAATTTAATTTTGATTTTGTCTTTGCTTTTTACATATTTATTGTGGAATTGGTGTAAAGATTTGAAACATTGTTTGGGAATGTTACACATTGACGTGCATGGCCATTTGTACACTAGACATTCTGATTCAGTTGAATTGAGGGGTAATTCTAAGTTTTCAGGGCATATTTTTGTAAGGAGTACTTCTTGTTCCATTATGGTATTATTCACTTTTTCATAACCTCGACCACTGCTATTTATGGCAATTGTATTTGTTTGCTTTTGTTTGTACCCTTCCTCATTAAAATATGGTTCTGTGTTCGTAGTGTGATTCCATTCACCTCTGAAGATACTTAAGAAGTTCTTTCTGTTGACATTTCGCTTGTTGAGAAGTCTTTTTTGTAATTTAGTTATTAGTTTTGTTAGTGGTTTCATTTTGTTTAACAGTAAAATAAATAAATTTCTTTTGAGAAGAATTGCACTGTCCATCAATGCTTCTAAGATTAATTTCCTACGATAGGTTTTAAGCTTTGAACCTGATTTCTCTCCTGTTTTTGTAAGATTTTGAAGGACTTTGTGACGTTATATTTTGGCTAAAATACTTTTCTTGGTATGCTTACTTTGCACTATATTAAAATTTGAAGAAGTAGTTTTATCTGTACTGATAGCTGATTTTCTGTTAATTGTTTTTTGGTTTGTTTTACATTTTGATAGAGGAAGCGAAGTTGTTGTACTTGAAACTTCTTGTGTTTCACTAAATGAATGTATTAGCTGTTTTGTTTCAACTTTTTTTACAAATTCTGCTAGAGATGGATGCTTATGTTGGACACCTTTATTTTCATTTGCTCTACTATTGCGTTGCTTTCTACGGACTTGTCTTTTGGTAGGCATTCTTTAGGGTCTGTTGAAAAAAATAAAGAAGATATGGGTTGGGGTGTTCTGGAATGTATGTGTGCTGTGTGCATGAGTGTTTGAGGAAGATGATAAAGATGTATGTAATGGTGTGTGATTGTGCATTGGGAACTAAAACTAGTAGGGATAGGTATTCTTGAATTTATGTGTTACTAAACTGGGGTTCAGATGACAAAAAAAAGTAAGCTAGTGGTGTGGAAAAGTACAAATAGTAGATCTAATGTATACAATTAAAACAGTTGTTTTTTCTATAATATGAAAATTGTAGTGGTTCAGTCGGCTAATTTGTGTGTCCAAAAATAGAAATTTGTGGGCCATTCTGGCTGTAAATCGCTGTTTAAGACATGGACATTTTTGGACAAAATGGTACAAAATCTCTATTTTAAGAAACCAAAATAGCTCGTATTAATGTTATAGTATATTTGATTAATAATACAAATATTATGGTGATATTTTACTTACTTTTTTTAAAAATTAACAGGTAACTTCTTAGTTTTTCTTTCTTCTTCTAATTCGGCTGCTTCTTTTCAGGAAACTGGTCTTCACTGCAATTGTAAAAGCTTCAAATTAGTAACTGTGTTTGTATATAGCACTGTTTTTAATTTAGATATTGATTTTTTTAATTGAAATCCTCAGTGCCTTCTGTAAAAGCATTAAACTCATTTATTTACATAAGATACATTGCATCAGTTCAGTACATATGATATGTTCTTAATGAACAAATTGTATTGAATGACTAACTGTAGCAAAAAAAAATATCTGTACTATGTCTTGTGAAATTTATAATATATTAGTGAATACCACTATTTCTGTAAGTAAACTGTTCTAGGTAATAGCGCCTCAATGTCATGTCTAATTTAAAGTAATTAAGTATATAAATAAATAAAAACAAAAAATATGAAATTGTATAAGTATTTTTATAAAGGTTTAAACATAGATTGTGTTTGCATGCAATTTTGTTTGAATATATGTAGTCTATATATTTCATTTAAAAAATGTTAGTTTAACATGATTTGAGTGTGTGTGTATAAAGAAAGTAAAAGGTATAAAGGTTTATAAGTGACAGTTGATTTTAGGAAATTGAAAAAAGTACAGTAAATTCATTTTACAGATTTTACAAGGTAAAAGTCTGTTTGAAAATGTGTTCATCTCATAGCTCTCAACTCACACGCTTTTGGCGGGTGTCACACGCCTTGTAAAGGGCAGACTCACCCGCCAAGCCTCCTGCACGCCCATTCATTCCAATGGGCGTCTCACCCGCCAAAAACAAAATCGGGTGATTTCACCTGCCTGTAAAACAAAAATGGTTGAGAGCTATGTCATCTACTATACAGAAAATATGCATACCTGAAGTTTGTGTTCATGCATATGGATATGCATGGAGCTGCAAGTAGAAATCTTGAAGACTTGTACAGTATTTCTGGTAGATGCTGCTTGCCAATGATATGACACTTGTACTCAGAGAGATTCAGAGTACATTTGCAGTGCTGATCTATGATGATGCAGTTAGATGTAGAGGTCTTGATTGTGATTGGTGCATGGTCATGTGATTTTTTAGGTACATCCAATGAGGGAATGGCAGAGAGAGTGTAGTGGAAATGGTAGAAGGGCTGTTCATGTTACGATATGTCCACGGACATGGCGGTAGTTCGCGGACATCGGCAGTTACAACTGGGGATTTTTGGGTTCAGAAGTCATGCAAATGAGAATAAGCACTGAAAGGGATTGGTCAGGAATGTTTGGTGGGTGTGTTGTGCCAGGAGAGATTTTCTCAGATACTCTTTTTGCTGAGAGAACAAATGATAGCTATGGCTGTGTGTTTCAGAAAACAGATTGTTTGGATTTTAGGAGATTCGTGGATACATTGGTTGAAGGTGCATGCAGAAAGCTGTGGAGTAGCTGTAGATCTTGGATTCCCACATGTGGAAGCACACTGGCATGGAGTACGTGGAATGAAGTGGTTGGACTTGCTACCTCTCTGGGCTACTTTGGAGACAGAACAACATCCAGACATAATTGTAATTCATTGTGGAGGGAACAGTTTAGGACATGTGACTGGATTTTTTTTGCAACTTGCTATGAAAGAAGGATTTAGGAAGGTTATGGACATGTTTCCTAATCCTCAAGTGATATTTTCACGGATTTCGCAGAGACAAATGTGGCTTTGTTCTTCTTCATTTGGTCCACAAATGGAAAAAGCAAGGCGCAATGTTAATAAGGCTGTTTGTGGCTTTCTAAGAGATTTTGGCATGTCTTCTTTTCACAATGAAAATATTATGTTTTGTAGTACATACATTTTTCGCAGAGATGGAGTCCATCTTACTTACGCTGGCAATCAGATTTTTCTGAGAAATGTACAAAATGCATTGCGACCTTTTTTGGAATAACAACAACGATTTTGAAGTAGATGTTAAGCATTTACAATTTTTGACTTACAAACACCACCCAAAGGCTCTTTTCAGAGCCACCACTTCTTTCCAGAGAACATTACAATGTTTGTGATGGAGTAGCAACCCAATTTTTTAAATGTTCGCGAACTGTCCGCGGACTTCTAAAAAATACCAAGAGCCCTGCTTCATTTATTTTCACTTCTATTTTTTAACTGGGAAAGGCGGCTCTGAAAAGAGCCTTATTTTTTTTGGATTTTTGTAATTTTGTATTTTTTTGGGTTTTTCAGACACGACACACTAGGAAAGGAGGATAAAGGAGGGTAAAGGGGGGACACCAACCACAGGGATAAGAAAGGGCGAGCTGAGAGAGGAAGATGTAGAGTGGGTTTTATTTGTGTAGTGAGCAGGTCTTCTCGTGCTCTGAGACGATAGTCTCAAAAGCACTCCGAAGTCGCTCCCCCCTGCAGAGTACTGTGTCACAGTACATACATACAACTGTGACCCTCGAAAGGTAAGGGTCATCAGCATTCTGTATGGCCTGTGAGGCAGCTTGAGAAAGACGCTGTCCCACAGAGGTGGTCCTTGTGGTGACAGGATCAGAAACAGAGGATGAAGTATAGGAAATCAACCTGCTACGTTCTTCGCAAGGTACAACCCTGCGAATAGCCCCAGAGTGAAATGACCTCAGGTGTCGCTTCATAGTAGTGGTCCCAAAGCTGTAGTTACCGTGCTTCCCGCGACTGAGTATCATTTTGCACTCATTGCAGGTAACATGGTTCGCACAAGCCTTAGGACCATTCCCATGAATGGTAAATAACCGCCACACCCAAGAATCACGCCTAGTGCGGGTAGTAGGGATTTCCTCTGCCTCATTCTCATCATCCTCTTATTCCTCCTCCGCATCCTCAGTCCTGTTCCCCTCTTCAGGCCCTTGGGGAGGTGGTGGTGGTGGAGGGGGCGGTGGTGGTGCTGAAACAGGTGCAGCACCAAGTGGCAGTTCAGCAGCCAAGGATGCCATCTCGATGATGGTGTAGTCTGCAGGTGGTAGCAAAAATCACTGTGTTCTGAAGAATAGCCAGAAACACAATGGGAATAAGCTCTTGGGCGTGGTCTTTTATAGGGGTGCTTGTGCACGGTCCGTGGACATGCGCACTGTGCGCGGACAGATCGAACACAAAAAAAGGATCGGAAAGTTTCAAAAGGTATATAGAAACTCAAGATTGCTATGTGGGACTTGTGGAATGGTGAGATTTTATTGAAAAATATTATGGATTAACTGAAAATGTACTTTTAAATTGCTCGGGGACACGAACAGTGTCCGCATTTCAGGACACACGATGAGCATGGGCGCGGTCATATGATCCGTTTGCGAACTAGTCCGGGAAGGAAGCGCCTGTCCGCAGGACACCAAGTGCACGGAGATTGGTTAGCGCATGCGCATTGATGTCCTACGGACACTGTTCGGGTTCTGAAGTAATTAAAAGTGCGTCACACGTGAATCGAACATTTCAGGACACCGCGTGTGTTCTTAGAACAGTTTAAACTTGGTAGCAAACAGTAAGGACAGATATAGTGTTCTTCAGGACACGTGTAATTTAGTTTATCTACGAACATTTCAGGACACCAATTGTGTTCGTAGAACAGTTTCAATTGGGTAGCGAACACTAATAACAGGTATAGTGTTCTTCAGGACACCTCCATTTTCGTTTACGTACGAACATTTCAGGACACCAATTGTGTTCTTAGGACAGTTTTAAGTTGATAGCAAACATTACGGACAGATATAGTGTTCTTTAGAACACTTTAATTTTTGTTTCTTTACGAACATTTCAGGACACCACGTGTGTTCTTAGAACAGTTTCAACTTGCTAGCGAACAGTACCAACAGGTGTGCTGTTTTTCAGGACACCTCCATTTTCGTTTATGTACGAACATTTCAGAACACTCGCACTGTCCGCGGACACTTTTATTGTTTTTTAAAAAAAAAAAAACGGAAACTATTCACAATACAATATAAAAATTAAACTTTATTTAACATATATTAATAATTTATGACAGAGAAGTTGAGGCAGAAACAGAAACAAAAACAGGAGAATTTGGGGTTTCAACATGATTGGTATTAGGTGAAGAAGGGATGGAAATCTCATCAAAACTTTTGGATTATGGAGAGGGTTTGGGGATAATTGACTAGGATATGGTGAGGAGGGACAAGTACATGTGGGGCAATGGTATGACGTTTTTGTTTTAAAATGATCTTCAATAAAAGTTTTCAAATTATTAAAATTGGTCAACAGTAAATCAATTTTTTCTTTTATGTTGTCAAGCGTGTTTTCCATAACAGCTTCTTCAGAGGTAGTTTCTATTTTGTTATGCTCTGTACAAAAAAAAAATATATATGTTAAATGTATACAAAATAATAATATTTAAATTGTTTATATTATAAAGTGTTTACCATTAGTTTCACTATCTTGTGACATTTCTTCATGTGGGAAATTGTTCTCTAGCCATTCCAGAGTAGTAGACATTTCTGTGAGAAAAAAAAAAAGATAATATATTTTTTAATCTAATACAGAAAGTTTATAAATATATGAGTAAAATGAAGTACACTTCCTATTTCTGGTAAGATAAGTCCAATGTATTCAGTGGGTCTGGTCTTGTTCTCAGTTCTGTTGTGTCTGTGAGGTAATTATGTTGGAAGCCAATTTATGTTCTTGTGGTATATTCCATTTCAGAACATATTGGGCCTCATTACGACCCAGGCTGCTCTTAGCAGCCGCTAAAATCCATGGCGCTAACCTGCCATGATGCTAATTACGCCACCGTAATTTACGGTGGCGTAATTAGCGCCTTCCCCACTCCCATTATGCCCTGTGGGGCAAAAATAGGAATGGGGAAGGGAAAATGGGAAATGGGGATTTACCGCCCCACTCACCTTGGAATGGGGCGGTAAATCCGCCATCCACCATGGTGTAAACATAGTTTACACCATGGTGGTAAAGTTGGCGCAATTACGCCTGGGTCGTAATGACCCCCATTGTATTTAAATGAATGGTTAGTGTGTTACATATATGGGTTACATTTCTTATGTATTACTATATATACAGGGTAATTGATAGAATTTCGCAGAAAAGTGTCGCAAGCGGCTGGCGCAGAGTGTCCGGCTGCGATTGTCTGCGCCAGGCACGTGCGCTAAAACCGATTTCCGCGCACAGCGTATTCATGGATTTTAGGCTCCCAAACCAGCTGTGGCGCAGAGTATCGCAGCGACCCTGCAGCAGCGCCAGTAACGCCCCCAAGAACGCCCTCGCGCAAGGAAAAGCCATCAAAATCGCTAAATCATCGCAAAGGGCTGCGCTAACCCTGGACCAGTTTACAGGGCTGCCAAACAAGGAACGCAAAGCGGGTAACATGCATATCAGGGGTACGCGTGAAGTTATACACGCGATTAGCCAGGGTACGTGTATTTCAGGGGTGCGCGGGAAGTTCCACACGCGAATAGCCTGGGCGCGTGTATTTCAGGGATGCGCGGGAAGTTTTACACGCGATTTCAGCAGGGTACGTGTATTTCAGGGGTGCGCAGGAAGTTCCATACGTGAATAGCCTAGGCGCGTGTATTTCAGGGGTGCGCGGGAAGTTTTACATGCGATTTCAGCAGGGTACGTGTATTTCAGGGGTGCGCGGGAAGTTCCACACGCGAATAGCCTGGGCGCGTGTATTTCAGGGGTGCGCGGGAAGTTCCACACGCGAATAGCCTCGGCGCGTGTATTTCAGGGGTCCGCGGGAAGTTCCACACGCGATTAGGCTGGGTGGGTCCTCACAGGTGTTCGCTGTACACCCTCGACGGCCCCTGCAGGCAGCCCACAAAACAGGGGACTACCCTGCACAGCTGCTCATGTCCCCCTGCACTCCCACCCCGCAGCAGTGCAGGGGCAGCCTCCACCAGGCCCCCACCCATGTCTCCCACCACCCCCACCCCCCAGCAGTGCAGGGGCACCCTCCACCAGGCCCCCACTCATGTCTCCCACCACCCCCACCCCCCAGCATCCAGGGGCACTCTCCACCAGGCCCCCACTCATGTCTCCCACCACCCCCACCCCCCAGCAGTGCAGGGGCAGCCCCCACCAGGCCCCCGCTCATGTCTCCCACCACCCCCACCCCCCCAGCCACCAGGGGCACCCTCCACCAGGCCCCCACCCATGTCTCCCACCACCCCCACCCCCCAGTCACCAGGGGCACCCTCCACCAGGCCCCCACTCATGTCTCCCAGTGTGCTACGTGTATTTCAGGGGTGCGCGGGAAGTTCCACACGCGAATAGCCTGGGCGCGTGTATTTCAGGGGTGCGTGGGAAGTTCCACACGCGAATAACCGGGGCGCGTGTATTACAGGGGTGCGCGGGAAGTTTTACACGCGATTTCAGCAGGGTACGTGTATTTCAGGGGTGCGCGGGAAGTTCCACACGCGAATAGCCTGGGCGCGTGTATTTCAGGGGTGCGCGGGAAGTTCCACACGCGATTAGGCTGGGTGGGTCCTCACAGGTGTTCCCTGTACACCCTCGACGGCCCCTGCAGGCAGCCCACAAAACAGGGGACTACCCTGCACACCTGCTCATGTCCCCCTGCACCCCACCCCCCAGCAGTGCAGGGGCAGCCTCCACCAGGCCCCCACCCATGTCTCCCACCACCCCCACCCCCCAGCAGTGCAGGGGCACCCTCCACCAGGCCCCCACTCATGTCTCCCACCACCCCCACGCCCCAGCATCCAGGGGCACTCTCCACCATGCCCCCACTCATGTCTCCTACCACCCCCACTCCCCAGCAGTGCAGGGGCAGCCCCCACCAGGCCCCCACTCATGTCTCCCACCACCCCCACCCCCCAGCCACCAGGGGAACCCTCCACCAGGCCCCCACCCATGCCTCCCACCACCCCCACCCCCCAGTCACCAGGGGCACCCTCCACCAGGCCCCCACTCATGTCTCCCAGCGTGCTACGTGTATTTCAGGGGTGCGCGGGAAGTTCCACACGCGAATAGCCTGGGCGCGTGTATTTCAGGGGTGCGCGGGAAGTTCCACACGCGAATAACCGGGGCGCGTGTATTACAGGGGTGCGCAGGAAGTTTTACACACGATTTCAGCAGGGTACGTGTATTTCAGGGGTGCGCGGGAAGTTCCACACGCGAATAGCCTGGGCGCGTGTATTTCAGGGGTGCGCGGGAAGTTCCACACGCGAATAGCCTGGGCGCGTGTATTTCAGGGGTGCGCGGGAAGTTCCACACGCGATTAGGCTGGGTGGGTCCTCACAGGTGTTCCCTGTACACCCTCGACGGCCCCTGCAGGCAGCCCACAAAACAGGGGACTACCCTGCACACCTGCTCATGTCCCCCTGCACCCCCACCCCCCAGCAGTGCAGGGGCAGCCTCCACCAGGCCCCCACTCATGTCTCCCACCACCCCCATCCCCCAGCCACCAGGGGCAGCCTCCACCAGGCCCCCACTCATGTCTCCCACCACCCCCACCCCCCACCATCCAGGGGCACCCTCCACCAGGCCCCCACTCATGTCTCCCACCACCCCCACCCCCCACCATCCAGGGGCACCCTCCACCAGGCCCCCACTCATGTCTCCCACCACCCCCACCCCCCACCATCCAGGGGCACCCTCCACCAGGCCCCCACTCATGTCTCCCACCACCCCATCCCCCGACCATCCAGGGGCACCCTCCACCAGGCCCCCACTCATGTCTCCCAGCGTGCTACGTGTATTTCAGGGGTGCGCAGGAAGTTCCACACGCGAATAGCCTGGGCGCGTGTATTTCAGGGGTGCGCGGGAAGTTTTACACGCGATTTCAGCAGGGTACGTGTATTTCAGGGGTGCGTGGGAAGTTTTACACGCGATTTCAGCAGGGTACGTGTATTTCAGGGGTGCGCGGGAAGTTCCACACGCGAATAGCCGGGGCGCGTGTATTTCAGGGGTGCGCGGGAAGATTTACACGCAATTTCAGCAGGGTACGTGTATTTCAGGGGTGCGCGGGAAGTTCCACACGCGAATAGCCGGGGCGCGTGTATTTCAGGGGTGCGCGGGAAGTTCCACACGCGATTAGGCTGGGTGGGTCCTCACAGGTGTTCCCTGTACACCCTCTACGGCCCCTGCAGGCAGCCCACAAAACAGGGGACTACCCTGCACACCTGCTCATGTCCCCCTGCACCCCTACCCCCCAGCAGTGCAGGGGCACCCTCCACCAGGCCCCCACCCATGTCTCCCACCACCCCCACCCCCCAGCCACCAGGGGCACCCTCCACCAGGCCCCCACTCATGTCTCCCACCACCCCCACCCCCCAGCAGTGCAGTGGCAGCCTCCACCAGGCCCCCACTCATGTCTACCACCACCTCCACCCCCCAGCAGTGCAGGGGCACCCTCCACCAGGCCCCCACTCATGTCTACCACCACCCCCACCCCTCAGCAGTGCACGGGCAGCAGGCAGTCAGGCAGCAGCAGATGGCAGGTGGGAGCGTGCTCGGGGATCTGGGGGGCAGTAGTTCGGCCTTCCGGGCAGGAGCGTGGTATTTGTGGCCAGCTTGGTACGGAGTGATTTGGCATGTGAAAATCCTGCACGTCAGCGTGAAAACCGAGGAAAGGCCCTTAGCGCGTAAGCGCGTCAGCACGCATACGCAATTCTATTGGACCAAAGGCCCTCAGCGCGTAAGCGCGTCTGTGACGTGACCCGCACGGGTGTTTCCCACACAGCACGTGATGACAGAGCACACGTGGAAAGACTGCACGTCAGAGTGTAATCACGTGTGATTGGTGGAAATGGCCCTACATGCAGAAGTGACAAAGCGTGTAATTGGTGGAAATGGCCCTAGCGCGTACACGCCCCGTAACTGTATAAAAGGTACGCGTAGAACACCATTTCCTTGTACGTGCTTTTCGTGGAGAGCGAGTGGGTGAATTCTGTACTTCTTGTCGTTTCACACACGATTTACTTCACAGCGTTTCAAGTTCGTATTCCCTGTTACCTCTGACAGCTTTTTCTCTTTTTTCTCTTTTACTGGTTTACCTGGGCCTGTTCCCTCAAACAGTGTTCCCTTCTACTGTTGTCCTGTCTCCTCAGACAGCGTACAAATCTTCTTTTGGCGGGGGTGTTGCCAACCAAACGCGCTCCTTTTTCACGCTCTTTTACCAGGCAGACGGTGAGTCACGCACGTATCTAACATCTGTGCTTGCCCCGTGTGTAGCCTACCCCTTCAGAGGTCATTCTAGGCTGCGTGTGACACGCATACGTTCATTCTTGTGTTACTGGGTGCCACAGCGTAGTGCAGGTTTTTCTTTCTGCACACGTGGTCTAGGAGGGGTTGCGTGCACGTCATCTCCCTTTTTTGGGGCTCCTGTGCGTAGCGTGACCCGTCATCTTTCCCCAGGGGTTACAATCAGCCTTGCAAGAGCACTAGGGTACAATTACCATCTGGTACCCAACCCCTTTGACCCCCAATTGCCCAGGACAATATTCTACAGCCACTCCCATACGCACATTAACATCAGTGCCATGGCTGGGAGGGGAGGATTCCGTAAGGGTGGCAAAGGTGGAAGAGCCACAAGTGGTGGCCGTGGTGGATCCGGTAGGGGACGTGGTCGTTACTTGCAGGGTGAGCCTGTCCCCCCATGTGTGGAGGACCAGTCAAGGGCACCCATAATCCCCCCCCTCCTGTTGAGGCTGATGTGGCTGACACCATCCATGCTCAGCCCTTGTTGGGTCAGCCCATTGTGGCACCAGACCTGGCTGACTCCATGGCTGACTTCCAGGTCAGCAGGCCTATGACACGTGCGCTGGTGCACGTTGATGTCACCATGCCACGTGCATCTGGGGCAGCAAGGTCATCTGCTGCACCAAGTAGGCAGGGCGGAGAGGCTGCAGGGGCAGCTGCGGCTCCATCCACCCCAGCCCTCACACACCCAGCCCAGACAGTGTCGGTCCTAGTCCATGCTGCTGACATTCCCCCTGACACCATCACACTAGAGCCAATGCCTGCACCAACTCCCATGCTGAGTGTGCAATCCCACACTCCTGATACAGAGACCACCAGGGCTCCTGCCCCTAGTGTCCAGAGTGGCGCAGGACACTCAGGATCACCACCACCTTCCAAGCGGAAGAGGAAGAGTGCTCGTCCGGCACAGGCTGATGCCCCAGACACGGCTACACAGTCCGGCCCATCCAGGAAGCCCAGCTTCACGGATGACGAACTGAATGCACTTGTCGAGTATGTATCCGCACATGACAACGAGATGGTCATTGTTGCAGGATCCAAGACCAGACCTGCACAACGCCAGGCACACTGGCAGACCGTTGCGGACATCGTAAGTGCCCTTGGAATCGTGAGGCGCACAGCCAATGATTGCTATAAGCGCTGGAATGACCTAAAGCGCAGGGCAAAGAGTAAGCTGGCCTCAAGTCATGCCGCAACTCTAGTGACTGGAGGTGGGTCTCCAGTAGTAGACATGGAACTCACTCCACATGAGTCAGTCGCTGGGACCTACGTCACGGAGGAACAGATCCAAGGCGTGGGAGATCTGGCTGATTACGAGGCATTGTCCAGTGAGTGCACATGCATGTGTGTGTCATCCATGTGCATGGTGTGTGTGAGGGCTTCTGTTTGTGTGACAGGTGAGAGTGTGTGCGCCTGAGTCGTATGGGTCAGCCATGTGCTTCATGCAATACATCCTGCGCAGCTGCATTTGGCCATAGCAGTATCCCTTCTGCCAACAGTAGACATCTAGCCCAACTGCACGCCAGTTGCCCTTGAAGTGTCACCTTGCCACAACATTGTTGCTTGATTTTTCATTGTTCATTTAGTCAGATTGTTTGCATTCCACCACTATTACTAGGCATGTCGCAGTCCTCTAGTCACATGTCTGACATGGCTATGGTAAAGTGGAGTGACTTTGTTACCTGGATATCATTTGTACAAACATGTCCCTGTGCAATTGCACCATTTCGGACTGGCAGCTCCAGGTGAAGAATCTGACCTGTTTGAATTAGAAAAGCTATTACATGCGGGAACTGGACTGAATGAATAGGTGCTGCCCTCCTCTCCATCTTCACTCAATAGCAAAGGTACATGCCATCTGTGTGATGGCATGTGTGTTTCACCTGCCAATCACAGGCCAATGTGTGATGCCACTGCCAGGCAGCATGCAGAAAATGTGTTCATCTTCCATCTTGGTGTCATCAGTGTGTGCCATTTGCCTGCCCTTCACACGCAGTGAGGGTGCATGCATGGGAGGGTTTTAGTCATGTGGGACATGTGTCAAACAAGTACTGGTTCTCTTGCTTCTCAGCCCTCATTGTGTGCCATGGTGCTAATGCCTGTTTCCATTTCTTTGTTTTAATGTCTTTGCAGGGGAAGACGCACCTGATACTGCTGGGGTTGTGGAGATGGTGCAGACCCAGGAGGGGTGCGAGGGCCGACCAACCACCAGTGAGGGACGTGGTGTGGTGGTGGGTGAGAACCCACAAGTGCTGCAGGTCCTGCTCTCAAGGGGTGTCTCTGGCTGCACCTCCCCCGAGCTGTACTCAGGTGTTGATTCGGATAAGACCTATGTGCCGTCGCAGGTGAGTGTTCCAGGGAGGGATTCTGTTCTGTCTCACCCACCTGCACCAGGGTCAGAACCCTCAATGGGGATGTCAGTGTTGGCAGCTACGCCTTTGGTGGTTACGGATGCAGGGTCACACTCCGCGACATCTGATCCTGTTCCTGGGCCAGCAGATCAGAGGGGGAATGCAGTCCTGCAGCCTCAGGCAGTGCCGGCACAGCAAGGCGCAGTTCGCCTTGCCCCAGACAGGTGTGGTGCCCGCCGACGTGGTGGCCGTACGCCACCTGGCAATACCGCATGGGAGCAATCCATTTACGGTATGGCAACCCAACAGGCAGCATCATCCGAGATGATGGCTCAGGCCATGGAGAGGGTGGCCATTTCCATTGTCCCCCCTGAAAGGCTGATGGAGCGACTAGAGAAGGCACCAACTCCATCTGCCAGTCACACAGGGAGGACATGTTGGGGTCCAACAGGGACAGGCGGGCGGCACTGGCGACTCTGCAGGAGGCCATCTCCATTGAGTCCCAGGGCCACAGGGAAGCCCTGAGGCAGGAGCTCCTTCACCTCAGGACGACTCTTGTTGAGCTTGAGGCTTCAACACACCAAAGGACAGAACAGCAGCTGGAGCGTCTCACCCGTACGCTCTCAGCTGAGATGCAGGCAACGAGGGCGGAGGTCCGGGCATCCTGTGAGTTGTTGCATGGGGACCTCCGCACACTCATCCTCCAGAACCAGCCCTACCACACCCGCATGCTTGCAGCCATGGAGGAGCAGACTAGGGCCTTGCGTGGGCTGCCTCCCATAGTGCAACCACCTCCCGATGCAGCTGCACAGGGTGATAATAGCGACAGCAGTGATACTCCCACAGTAGGGTAGCCGTGTGGGCCATGAGCCCATGGAGGTGTTTTTTTTCCCAGGATCCACGCAGGTGGGTTCTGGTGTGCATCCTGTCCTCGGACCTCCTGGGTGGCCTCCCCAACCCCCCTGGGCCCTTCAATGGCCATTTTTGATTTATTTTTATTTTTATTTTTATTTATTTTATTCCCTATTTTTTTGGGACGATTTGTTGGCTTCCGTGGTTCCTGTGGGCATACGCTGCATTGTGGCTGGGCACATGCAGGCTTGTAATGTATTTGGTTCAGATGCTTGGGTTTGAGTCACACACACCCCTCCTGCTTCCCGTTTCCATGGGCTTGCAAAGGGTGTGCCCAAGTGACAGTGAATTACACAGTGACGTTGGACTCCCATGAGCTGTGTGGGCAGTCTGTAGTCAATACTGTGTATACATTCCTAGTGCATATTGCTGTTGTGTTGTACACTGCATGTTGCATTGATGTGTAACTCATCTTCTGTGTCTACCTCCCAATTTGCAGGTCCCTTCCTCATGTCTACACAAGGACCTCTAGTCTGGAGATGTGGTCCATGTTGGCAGCAGTGCACCTACAACTCTACATGGCGCCAACACTGCACAGTTGGTAGTGGTGGGAGTGCAGGCATTTCCAGGTGGTGAGACTACTAATATTTAACATTAATGATGTCATGTTAATGGTAGTACGTGCTCAAGTTTGTTGTTGGTCCGGCATTACTGTGAGCATTTCAGGTGTTGCAAGTATCTAATAGGGACACTGTACATTGTGACACTAGTGTCATGTTGTGTGGATTACTTTGTTTACCTGCAAATAGCATGACATGGCACGGTGTGTGGTGTGGCGGTGCTGGGGTTGGGTTGGCTGACATGGCACTGTCCTCTTGTTGCATTTTGCAAGTGGGTATTCATTTTAGCTGCTTGAATGTGCAACTTCACAAAACTGCATTGGTGGTGTCTGTGTGGGTAGGGATGCACACATTGTGACACTTCCAGGTGAACAATCTCAGGCTGATATGGTTTTCACGGTTCTTTCTCCAGACATTCAGGCTCAGTGTCAGGTTGAGTCATCATTGATTGTCAGATGGAATGTGGCAGGGCAGTGTGCACTCCACAGGGGTGTGATTTCTATGTGACGTAATTAGCCACTAGCTGTGTACGGGCTGCCTCCCCCCGTGCCCTTTCCCCTCCCATGCGCAGCAGCTGTGCATGTGGTTGGGCATGGGGGGGCACCACCATGTCCATGGCCAGGCCCCGGCGTGTTGCAACGTTGTGCAGGACACATGCTGCCACTATGATCCTGCACACTACTGGGGGAGCGTACAACAGCTGCCCGCCAGAACGGTCAAGGGAGCAAAAGCGTGACTTCAGCACTCCGAATGTGCGCTCCACTATGCTCCGGGTTGTAATGTGGCCTGCGTTATATCTTACCTGGGGTGGCGTGGTGGGTTTCCGAATTGGCGTCATCATGTGGGGGCTGAGAGGGTAGGCACTGTCCCCTGTGGAGGTGTTGATTGGTATCATTGGTGGGGTTGTGACCTTGCTCAGTATCTGAAATGCATGCATGTGCAGTGGCATTCATACTCACCAAGCAGCCATGTATCGCCATGCCGCCCAGCTTCTAGGTCCCGGCTTAGGGTGGACATTCGGTAAATGAAGCTGTCGTGGGTGGACCCGGGATAGTTGGCATATACTGAGGTGATGATTCCCTTGGCATTACATACTACCTGCACGTTGATGGAATGCCAGTGCTTGCGGTTCCTATAGATGTGCTCAGATGCCCTGGGGGGACGTAGAGCAACATGGGTGCAGTCGATGGCACCTAGCACTTTGGGGAATCGTGCCACAGCGTAGAAATCCAGGGCGGCAGCATGCCTTTCTGCAGGGGTTCTGGGCAGGTATATGTGCCTGCGGACTGATGGGCGTGCAGTGATGATGTTCAAGACCTGGTGTGGGCAGCGTGACTGGGTGGCCTGTGATACACCACCCACAATGGCACTTGTCCGCTGAAATGATCCAGTGGCTAAGAAGTGCAGTACATTGAGGACCTTCTCCAGGGGGCTGAGTGCTTGGGAGCACAGGGTGGGTGATGTGAGGTCATCCTCCCACTCACTCACCAGGTCCAGTATGATGTGTGGTGGAAACCTGTACCTCCCATGCACCTGGTCATCAGGCATCCCGAAAAGGCTGGTTCTGGGTGTGAATATTCTGGCCCTGACTATCCTCCTCCTCCTCCTCCTTTGGTAGGCCACGCCCACTGCTGCTAGGAACGGTATGTTCATCCTGGGTTTGAGCTTGTTATTTTTTTAGCGCGCAAATTAATGCGTCACGCGTGTTGTAGGCAAGCGTGTGACCCGCGCACCCCTGAAATCCAGTACCCAGTCCAATAGCGTGTGGAAATTCCCGCGCACACCGGGATACAGGTGCGCTGACATACTTGCGTGTGTAAGTGTCCGCGCACACCTGATATACACGTACATAGGACAATCGCGTGTACGCGCACTTTTGTCCAATTACACGCAATGACACCCTGACGTGCTGTCCAATTACACGCAATGAGACTCTGCCGTGCTGTCCAATTACACGCGATGACACTCTGACGTGCAGTCTTTCCACGTGTGCTCTGTCATTATGTGCTGTGTGGGAAACACCCGTGCGGGTCATGTCACAGACGCGCTTACGCGCTGAGGGCCTTTGGCCCAATAAATTCGCGTATGCGTGCTGACGCACTTACGCGCTAAGGGCCTTTCCTCGGTTTTCACGCTGACATGCAGGATTTTCACGTGCCAAATCACTCCGTACCAAGCTGGCCACGCGTAAGCACACGGAGACCACGCTCCTGCCCAGAAGGCCGGACTACTGCCCCCCAGAGCCCCGAGCACGCTCCCACCTGCCATCTGCTGCTGCCTGACTGCCTGCTGCCCACGTGCACTGCCATTTGCTGCCTGCACATCAGCCAGGGGTGCTGTTGCTGTGACCACCCCTGCTGGAACCGAAGACTCCCGACTGGAATTACATCGCTCCACAGCCCAGCCCCAGGACCCAGTTGCCCCCCACTCCTGCCTCTGGGGTTGTCAGGTCGGGGCAAACACCATCTGTGACCACTGACAACCCCCGGCCAGAGAGGCAGAGGGGCACCAGCTTCAGTGCCACCGAAGTTGGTGTCCTGGTGGAGCAAGTCCTGGGGCAGTATGATGCCCTCTTCGGAAGTTCCCGCGGCGACAAGGAAGGACAGACTCGGATCTGGACTGACATCGTGACTGCCATCAACGCGGAGGGGGTGGCAGTCCGGGACTTACAACATGTCAGGAAGCGCTGGGAGGACTTCAGGTCCAGGACCCTGAACAAGGCCCGGCGCCTCTTGAAGGCAGCGGATGCCAAGGGGCTACTTGTCGGAAGAACAGATGGGGGTCCTGGTACGCCTATCCCCAGCCCTCCACATCCAGGTCCTAGAGAAGCAGACCCGTCTGGAGTCGAGCGGTGAGTGTATATGCATCCTGATTGTGAGCAGTGCGTGTGGTGATCATTCGGCATTGTGCCGGTTGCACATCTGTTTGTATGGGGTCGAGTATGGGTGGGGGTGTACAGGGCCGTGACACATGCGAGGGCTGTAATGTGTGAGACATGGATGGTGCTTGTGTGTGTGGGCTTGCATGGCAAATGCAGTTGTGCGTGCACACATGTTTGGATGAATGTGTATGTAAGTAGACATGTCCGTGATGTCAGGCATGTATGTTGTTTTCGGCTGCATGTATGAGCACTGTGTACATGTGCATGTGTGTGTATTTGTCAAAGGTCCAACAGTGATGCAACATGGATGCATGTGACAGCGGTGTGTGGAAGCCTGATTGGTAGATGTGACATGGATGCCCATCTGAACAGTGCAACACTTGGCAGAGGTGTAGACATGCATGCAAGTGTGGTGCTGTGTGTACATGTGTGGTGCACTTCCTGTGTTGCATGTGATGTCTGGCTCCCCTTTGGCTGCTGATGCTGTTGTATGTGTAGGGATGGTGGTGGCAGTTGCGATATGGCTGTGGTATGGCTCATGTGTGTGAGTTGCAATGACGTGTGTTGGGGATTGTGATGACATGTCTGAGGTTTGCCAATGCCACTCATGTGCAACTGTCATGCGTGTATGTGTCCATTGTACAGTGCCCTGATGCCTGTGTTTTGTTTCTCCCTGTCTGCAGCGTCAACTGATGAAGAGGGCGGAGAAGGTGCTGTGGAGCACAGCGCCGGGGATCCGACCGCCAGCTGGAGACGCAAGGCCCGGCTCCCCTCCCGTGTTGTCATCTCGTCGGGGAGTGAGAAGTCCGGTGCCGCGTCCCAGGCCGCAGCTGCCGGGGGGAGGTCCAAGAGGCGGAGGTTGCAGTTGGACTCCTCGGCAGCAGAAGGGGCAGCTGGGACCCCACAGGGCCCAACAGGGGAAGGTGGCACGGAGTCATCCAGGTTGGTGGGGAGTTTGGTGGAGGAGGGGGCCGTGCAAGCACCAGAGACGGGGTCTGGAGGTGGGGATCCCACTGGTGCTAGTGGTGCAGTGCAGGACCATGGACAGGAGGCAGCACAGGCGGCCGCGGAGGTGCCTGTGTGCAATCCTGTCCCCGATCATGTCCCTACATCATCTTGCACCAGCAGGGATGCCTACGTCCAGACCCATTTTCAGGCAGGGGATGAGCTGACGTCAACTGGCCTTCCTCTGCCTGCGGACGTGGCCATCCAGGTCCGGGTTGAGCCTGTCCTGGCTGGTGTGGCGTTGCGTCAACGGGCCATGCGAGGTGACCTGCAGTCTTTTCATGGAGAGACTGCACGTCATCTCGAATGGCTCGTTCACCACGTCAGCCTGCTGGGACAGGTCACCCAGGCCGGATTCCTCCATCTGATGGGGCTTGCTCCGACCCCCTCCTCAACTGGACCCCCTACGCGCCAGTCGTCTTCTGTGCCATCTTCCCACCCATCAGTCATCTGGGTGCCCTGTGGAGCTGCCTCTGACGGTGCGGCCAGGCTGGTGGAGGAGGCATCCCTGCCACAGTCGGGAGTCGGAGGTCCAGCAGGGGTGGCCACATCAACAACTGCACCCCAGCCGGCGGAGAATGTGCAGGCAGCAGGAGGCAGTGCATGGGCAGAGGCAGAGCAGCAGCAGCAGCAACATGGTGGGAGACATGAAGGCTCAGGGCTTTCGACATCGGAGGGGCAGGCATCGGCCGGAGGGCAGGGGGACCCAGGACAGAGAGTGTCTTCCGGGTGGCAGCGGTTGGGCCACGCCTTAGGTGCGGAGTGGCGGCGGGCGGAAGAGGCGCGGCTCACAATGGTCAGGGCGGAGAACTCCATGCGGAGGGCCCTGAGGCCGGCCGAGTGCCGCGAGGCAATCCGCAGGGGGTTTGAGGAGGACACAGCGTCGTCCCTGCCGACCCTCGGGGCCATGGAACTGGACCGCCTCCGGGACATCGAACAGGAGTTCGATGATGCCCTGGCCCGGGACACCACGGAGTGAGCTGCTGGACTTGCCCGCCGCCTTTGTATATAGTTCTTTAGTTTTAGGTTTCCTTTCTTTCTTATTATGATTTGGAGTCGACGGACACTGCTCCACTTTTTGTATATAGTTGATTTTTGGGTAGGTTTTTTAGTAGGTTTCCTTTGTTCAGTTGGGCTCATGGACCCTTGGTAGTTTTTTACATAGTTCGTTATTGCATGGAGATTTTTTAACTTTTGACTTTGGGCAAATATTTTTAGGATTCTGATTTTCAGTTTTGTGTTTTTATACGGACATGCAGCTTTTTTTTCTCATTCACATTGTAGTTTGTTTTCTTTCTTTAGCATTCTTTATTTTTTTCAATACAATTTTTGTTTCCATCCTTCACTGTGTCGTATCATCTCATTGGTTTCATGCATGTCATGTTGTGTGTTTTCCCATTCAATTGCAACCATTGTGTTTGACGGACATGGGTTCATTAGCTTAATGAACATTGCGGGTGTAACATGTGATTTCCATTTCCATGTGGGTGAATGGGTTACTTGGTAGGGCTTTTTGGCTGTGGTGGCTGTCCATTACGCACATGATTGGGGATTGTGAGGACCTGGTGGGGGCTGCCCCTGTACTGCTGGGGGGTGGGGGTGGTGGGAGACATGAGTGGGGGCCTGGTGGAGGCTGCCCCTGGTGGCTGGGGGGGTGGGGGTGGTGGGAGACATGGGTGGGGGCCTGGTGGAGGGTGCCCCTGGATGCTGGGGGGTGGGGGCGGTGGAAGACATGAGTGGGGTCCTGGTGGAGGCTGCCCCTGGATGCTGGGGGGTGGGGGTGTGGGAGACATGAGTGGGGGCCTGCTGGAGGCTGCCCCTGCACTGCTGGGGGGTGGGGGTGGTGGGAGACATGGATGGGGGCCTGGTGGAGGGTGCCCCTGGTGGCAGGGGGGTGGGGGTGATAGGGGACATGAGTGGGGGCCTGGTGGAGGCTGCCCCTGCACTGCTGGGGGGTGGGGGTGGTGGTAGACATGAGTGGGGGCCTCGTGGAGGCTGCCCCTGGTGGCTGGGGGGTGGGGGTGGTGTGAGACATGGGTGGGGGCCTGGTGGAGGGTGCCCCTGGATGCTGGGGGGTGGGGGTGGTGGGAGACATGAGTGGGGGCCTGGTGGAGGCTGCCCCTGCACTGCTGGGGGGTGTGGGTGGTGGGAGACATGAGTGGGGGCCTGGTGGAGGCTGCCCCTGCACTGCTGGGGGGTGGGGGTGGTGGGAGACATGAGTGGGGGCCTGGTGGAGGCTGCCCCTGGTGGCTGGGGGGTGGGGGTGGTGGGAGACATGGGTGGGGGCCTGGTGGAGGGTTCCCCTGGATGCTGGGGGGTGGGGGTGGTGGGAGACATGAGTGGGGGCCTGGTGGAGGCTGCCCCTGCACTGCTGGGGGGTGGGGGTGGTGCGAGACATGGATGGGGGCCTGGTGGAGGGTGCCCCTGATGGTGGGGGGGGTGGGGGTGATAGGGGGCATGAGTGGGGGCCTGGTGGAGGCTGCCCCTGCACTGCTGGGGGGTGGATGTGGTGGTAGACATGAGTGGGGGCCTACTGGAGGCTGCCCCTGGTGGCTGGGGGGTGGGGGTGGTGGGAGACATGGGTGGGGGCCTGGTGGAGGGTGCCCCTGGATGCTGGGGGGTGGGGGTGGTGGTAGACATGAGTGGGGGCCTGGTGGAGGCTGCCCCTGGTGGCTGGGGGGTGGGAGTGGTGGGAGACATGGGTGGGGGCCTGGTGGAGGGTGCCCCTGGATGCTGGGGGGTGGGGGTGGTGGGAGACATGGGTGGGGGCCTGGTGGAGGCTGCCCCTGCACTGCTGGGGGGTGGGGGTGCAGGGGGACATGAGCAGGTGTGCAGGGTAGTCCCCTGTTTTGTGGGCTGCCTGCAGGGGCCGTCGAGGGTGTACAGGGTACACCTGTGAGGACCCACCCAGCCTAATAGCGTGTGGAACTTCCCGCGCACCCCTGAAATACACGCGCCCAGGCTATTCGCGTGTGGAACTTCCCGCGCACCCCTGAAAAACACGCGCCCAGGCTATTCGCGTGTGGAACTTCCCGCGCACCCCTGAAATACACGTACCCTGCTGAAATCACGTGTAAAACTTCCCACGCACCCCTGTAATACACGCGCCCAGGCTATTCGCGTGTGGAACTTCCCGCGCACCCCTGAAATACACGCGCCCAGGCTATTCGCATGTGGAACTTCCCGCGCACCCCTGAAATACACGCGCCCAGGCTATTCGCGTGTGGAACTTCCCGCGCACTGCTGAAATACACGCGCCCAGGCTATTCGCGTGTGGAACTTCCCGCGCACCCCTGAAAAACACGCGCCCAGGCTATTCGCGTGTGGAACTTCCCGCGCACCCCTGAAATACACGCGCCCAGGCTATTCGCGTGTGGAACTTCCCGCGCACCCCTGAAATACACGTACCCTGCTGAAATCGCGTGTAAAACTTCCCGCGCACCCCTGTAATACACGCGCCCAGGCTATTCGCGTGTGGAACTTGCCGCGCACCCCTGAAATACACGCGCCCAGGTTATCCGCGTGTGGAACTTCCCGCGCACCCCTGAAATACACGCGCCCAGGCTATTCGCATGTGGAACTTCCCGCGCACCCCTGAAATACACGCGCCCAGGCTATTCGCTTGTGGAACTTCCCGCGCACCCCTGAAATACACGCGCCCAGGCTATTCATGTGTGGAACTTCCCGCGCACCCCTGAAATACACGCGCCCAGGCTATTCGCGTGTGGAACTTCCCGCGCACCCCTGAAATACACGTACCCTGCTGAAATCGCGTGTAAAACCTCCCGCGCACCCCTGTAATACACGTGCCCAGGCTATTCGCGTGTGGAACTTCCCGCACACCCCTGAAATACACGCGCCCAGGCTATTCACGTGTGGAACTTCCCGCGCACCCCTGAAATACACGCGCCCAGGCTATTTGCGTGTGGAACTTCCCGCGCACCCCTGAAATACACGTACCCTGCTGAAATCGCGTGTAAAACTTCCCGCGCACCCCTGTATAACACGCGCCCAGGCTATTCACGTGTGGAACTTCCCGCGCACACCTGAAATACACGCGCCCAGGCTATTCGCGTGTGGAACTTCCCACGCACCCCTGAAATACACGCGCCCAGGCTATTCGCATGTGGAACTTCCAGCGCACCCCTGAAATACACGCGCCCAGGCTATTCGCGTGTGGAACTTCCCGCGCACCCCTGAAATACACGCGCCCAGTCTATTCGCATGTGGAACTTCCTGCGCACCCCTGAAATACACGTGCCCAGGCTATTCGCGTGTGGAACTTCCTGTGCACCCCTGAAATACACGTACCCTGCTGAAATCGCGTGTAAAACTTCCCGCGCACCCCTGAAATACACGCGCCCAGGCTATTCGCGTGTGGAACTTCCCGCGCACCCCTGAAATACACGCGCCCAGGCTATTCACGTGTGGAACTTCCCGCGTACCCCTGAAATACACGTACCCTGCTGAAATCGCGTGTGGAACTTCCCGCGCACCCATGAAATACACCTACCCTGATGGAATCGCGTGTGGAACTTCCCGCGCACCCCTGAAATCCACGTACCCGGCCAAATCGCGTGTGAGACTTCCCGCGCACCCCGGTATACACGCACACGTATTTTTTGTCAGCGTCCGTGTTTGTGGGTACCCCTTTGCACGTCATTTGTCCTGGAGGGCCACAGTATAGGACATTCATCATAGCAGTATATAGGTGCTATTTGTTGGCACACCTTTTGGCGCACATTTCTTACAGCCGCAGAGACGCTACCGCCTGCTTTCTTGTGGCGGTCGTGTTTGTGCCTGTGCGCTGGTTTGAGCGTGCACTTTTTTGCCCTATTCTATTCCATGAATACGTGTTGTAGGCGAGCGTGTGGGCGTTCCGCGCACTTGTGCCCTGTACTTCCCCCGTGATGCCCACGTTTTTGCAAGTTGTTCCCCATTCCGAGTGTTACGCCCGTGTTCCGCCTACTTTTGTTGCGTGCGCCGCGCTATGTGCGAATTTCGCTGTGGCGTGTGCGATTTTCGCTGTGACCTGGCGCACGCTGTTAGATGGCCTGTGCGCCAATGTGCGCGGCGCACTTTTTTATCGCACATCTGCTGGTTTTCTCGCGCACGGACTTCCATGAATCGACGTGCGCTGCTTTTCGTGCGATTTTCGCACTTGCACTGCGATTTTCGCTATTCCACTGCGATTCGCACGTTTTTGCCCACTTGCGCCACGCTAATTATTCCATGAATCGGCCTCATAATGTGTTTGTGTGCTGCTTTTTGAATTTGTTAAATGTTCCTATATTATGATATAACAATCAAACATACCCCACCAGCCCCCCCCTCCACAGTTTTTAGGTAGTGGTACTGTTCTCCGAACATGTCCGCGAACATTAAATAAGTTTGCGGACATCACGTTCATAAGAAGAGATCTAGTCAGTTCCATATGACATGTATATAAAGTCAAAGTCATTATTGTTAAGTTGTGCTACTAAAAAACTATGAAATTCAGTGAAACAACTTTGTTAAAGGGACGTTATGGTTAAGTTGCGCTACTAGAAACCTATGAAATTCAGTGAAAAAAACTTTGTTAAAGGGACGTTATGGTTAAGTTGCGCTACTAAAAACCTATGAAATTCAGTGAAAAAACTTTGTTAAAGGGACGTTATGGTTCCAAGTAAAAACGAAAAACCCTTGAAATTCGCCAGTTATGGTAAGCTAAGCAACCATAACTCGCGCCACCACCATGCACGGCTAAGACTAACACCCATGACATCAAAGATGACATCACAAATGTCATTGATGAGATCACTGATGACATCACATGTGTATGTACTTTTCATGAAATATGTGTACAAGGGATTCTTATTATAATGTTGCGAAACAAGTGTCAAGGATCATTGCAATAAATATCATACCCTAATTAGTGCATTGAACGATGCATTGATATAAATAGCATTCTATTATGGGGTTCTATCTAGTATACTAAGCTACTCATACAGAAACATAACATTGTGTGCAGCGTACAAGATGAAGGTATGATATTCGTAATGTGAATATGTTGAATAATGAAATGATAATTGTTTTCTTAATAGATTTTTGTGTACTGTGAAATATGTAATAAGTAGCTAATAAAACCCATGTATTACATAATTGCATTACTATAGACAAAACACAAAGACACAAGAACACATACCAATATGGGTATATACAGGGAAAGTGAAGTTAGCAAAAAAGCACAAGTAGTAGCAGAAACAATTCATAACTTAACTGATTAGTTTCATGCAAATAAATGATTGCTCTGTTTCAAAGCTGCTATTTACCCTATGTATATGTATCACTTGATGTGATTGGACCCTAAGGAAAGTAGTGTGAGTACAATGTATACAAATATGACCATATACAGGGAAAGTACAGCCATAAAAAAACAACAGAACTATCAGAAAGTGATCATAAGTCTAGTGATTATCTTTATGCACAAAAAGGATTGCTGTCTTTCAAACTTGTGTTTTCCCCTATGTATATGTTTCATATGATGTGACTGTACTCTAAGGGAATTACTGTAAGAACCTACTAGAATGATATGTCTACAAATAAAATAAAATTCTTAGTTTCTGACTGTTACTGAAGAAGACCATGTGGCCTAGGTATGTCAGCAAAAGAAAAAATAGTGAGCCAGACATGTGATGTCATCAGTGATGTCATCAATGACATTTGTGATGTCATCTTTGATGTCCTGGGTGTTAGTCTTAGCAGTGCACGGTGGTGGCGCGAGTTATGGTTGCTTAGCTTACCATAACTGGCGAATTTCAAGGGTTTTTCGGTTTTACTTAGAACCATAACGTCCCTTTAACAAAGTTTTTTCACTGAATTTCATAGGTTTTTAGTAGCGCAACTTAACCATAACGTCCCTTTAACAAAGTTTTTTTTCACTGATTATATATATATATATATAATATAATTATATTTTTTTCAGTGGCATGGTTTTTTAATCCCCTTATTTTACAAAAATAAAATATGAATAAAATTAAAAAGAGTAGGTACAACAAACCCATACTTATTCATTTTGGACTGAAATTGTTTTGCTGAATCCCTTAGTGTGCCTGCATTTATTCGGCCAATTTGCACCAGAAAAAAAAGAGCATTCTATTTCTTTTTCACGTACTAGGAGTGCACAGAACTAATAACATTCCTTCTATAACAGCTCAGCTTACATTGGACATTGTCTTTTTCTTGGGAAATTTATGAATCACTTGCTCAAACTTTACAGGAAACCTGCTCAGCACTGACAAGAAAACGCAATGAAACAAAGTTATGAAGATGTGCATGGGTATGCTAAATATTCGACCAGTCTGCCCAGAAAACTCTAATTGACAGCTGTTATTTCTGTTTGTATCAGGTAGCAGTAGAGTAACAAGAATATTAAATATATTCAATGAGTTTCCTATTGTAAACTGTTGCAGATGGAAGCTTCCATTAATCCATCCCAAACTTTTGCAACCTCTGATTTCATTAGGCACCTCATCCTATTCCATTACAAAAATGTGGAGGAACCCTATAGTTCCATCACAATGTACAAACCTGTGGACTATAAACTGTGCACAGGTATCTTCTGTAGAAAAGCATGTCTGTGTCACTCTCTTCCACTTCAGTTGCTTCCTCTGTTCCAGCCACCTCCACCCAACCCCATTACATATCCATATAAACATTTGTGTGGCAATTTTGTTGCATTCCCTTATTTTACTAAATTAAAAACTGAAAAACCCTCATAAAAAGAGTAGCCACAACAAACCCATACTTCAAATATTAATTGTGGAAAGAAATTGCATTGCTGATGCCCTTACTGAGCCTGTATTTACTGTGGCAATTTGCACCAGAACACATATTCTATTTCTTTTTTACATAATAAGAGTTTGCACAACAAATACAATTACTTCTAAAAAGCTTGCATAGGAAATTGTGAATTTATGGGGGAGTTTGAAAAATACAGACTCAGACATTCCAGGAAACCTGCTGAGCACAGACAAAAAAACACAATAAAACAAAATAATGAAGATGTACATGGGCATGCTAAATATTCACCTTAAATCCATGGAAGAACCAGTGTCCCCAGAAAACTGTCACTGACAGCTGGCAGTATTTCTAGGTCAAGTACCAGTTGAGTAAGAAGAGCATTAAAGATCATCTGTGTGTTTCTATTACAAGCTGTTTCAGATGGAAGCTTCCAATAAATCATCTGAAACTTGTGCAACCTCTAATTTGATTCAGCACCTCATCCATTTCCATTACAACCATGTGGAGGAACCCTATAGGAAGGCTAATTTCCAACAAAATGGCCTGTAATCTGCACACAGGTATCTGCTGTAGATAAGCACACCTGTGTCCCGCTCTTCCACTTCTATTGCTTTCTCTGTTCCAGCCACCTCCACCCAACCTCATGATGTGAAATCACACTCTACATAGTTACAGAAAACCTATTTTACAACAACACAGCAATTGCTGCCATTACAAATATATATACAAAACATTCAGTGGCAATTTTTCTATCCCCTTATTTTACAAAAATAAATTACAGAAAAAAAACTCATGAAGAGTAGGCACAACTAACCATTTTTAAAATATTATTTGTGAAATGAAATTACATTGCTGAGACCCATAGTGTGCCTGCATTTATTGGGGCTATTTGCACCAGAAAGAACATTCTATTTCTTTTTGACATAATAGGAGTTTGCACAACTAATACCATCCTATATTCCTTATGAGAGTATATTTAAAAATAAAACCAATCAAACACATTTTTCATGAAATTAAAAAATTAAAAAACATTTAAATTAAAAAAGCATTTCATAAAACAACAAACAACACATGAAGATACTTATTTTATCTTATAGATAACCAGACATTAACACACTCTAGCAAAAGCATCTTTTTAAACCAAACACATTTTCAGATCAGCCCAAAGAGCACTTATTAAACACCATAAGTGATTATAAAACCATTGCAAATAAAATCACATTCTACTGTTCTGTAATCATTCTTTTATTTTGGGCGGAGGAAGTATACTTAGTGATTTTATACCATGAACCTCACTGAAATACATTTTATTTCCTAATAAACAACTTCCAACCATTGTTCCCACTCATTTCTACATATAGAGCAGGACCACTCCATTGTAACAAATACAGTAAGATACAAAAAAAACACAAAACCCCATTATCACCATATTATCTAATAAAACCTTCAACAAAACAGTGACAAATAACTGATCAATTCCAATAATATTTTTTTTCACAGATAACATTAACTGCACCACAAGCACAGTGTGAGTTCTGCAGTCAAAATGAGAAAAGCAGACACAATTGCGGGGAATATATTGTAAGACAACGAATAAAAAAGTCTGGCACATATTCACTGTAACCGATCACAAAGATTACACAGTTACAACATTAACACCAACCTATTAGAAACACTGAAACACATACAAAACACTGCCCAGCATCTCTAGTAGCTGCGGCCATTCAATGTGGCTAAAAATCATGCTTGTAGCTGCTGCTACATATTTGTGATATTATCTTTTATGTCATGGGTGTTTTTCTTAGCAGTGCACGGTAGCAGCGCAAGTTATGGTTGCTTAGTTTACCATAACTGACGAATTTCAGGGGTTTTCCGGTTTTACTTGAAACCATAAAATCCCTTTAACAAAGTTTGTTCACTGAATTTTTGTAGGTTTTAAGTAGTACATTAACCATTACGTCCCTTTAACAAAGCTTTTTCATTGAATTTGATAGGTTTTCATTAGTGTAACTTAACCATAATGTCCCTTTAACAACGTTTATTCAGTGAACTTCATGGGTTTCTACCAGTGCTTGCTATTTTGCTACAACTTCCTAATATCCTAGTTACCCAATATAGCAATATTTGTGTCCAATTTACAAAGTGTCACCTTAAAACTCTCTCATTTCCCACCTTCTAGAATCATTTTTAACACTTCTATACATTTATTGCAACTATTTAAACTAGTTTTGCATCCATAGATGTCTACGAACATCTGAATTCATTGCGGACCCTTAGGACAGTGCCACATGAACATGCGCTGACGCGCAGCATGATGACGTATCCGAGTACCCGTCCATACTTTACAATAAGATCTGTGCTTCACGGACAGTTCAGCACTGCATTTTCTACTAATCTAGGAACTTTCAACTTCAAAATTTCCTCCACACCTTTCGGTCTTAGCTCTCCTGCCAAAAAAATAAAAAACATATCCAAAAACAACAAAAGAAATGTTCCTTTAGGAACTACCTTTCACAGTTAATAAAATAGAACTAAAAAAAAAAAAAAATATAGACTCCATCTACTTCATATTTCTCAGTAAACTACATAGACTCAGTAAGATTTTCCAACATTTCCATTTGCATTTTGTGTTATGCTAATGGAAATATTGTGGCATTTATCCCCCGTTTTAGGCACTGGAATGGTGGATACCGGCCTGGCAGCCCAAGTTATCAGCCCAAGCGAAATGAGGGTGGATAACAAAGTCTCTGCACCATTATCCCCCCATTCAAGCCCCTGCAATTGGGATAAAGGCCATTAGAACCCCAGGTTCCCACAGTGGGAACCTGGGGTGCTAAAAAAGGATTTTTCTGCCTACAGCGGGATGCCTGAGGCTTCCCAGTGTAGGAAGGAAAATGCTTTCTCAAGATGGCCACCATGGAAAGGGAAGATGAGGTTCCGTACAGGGCCCCTCTCGCTTTCCATCGCAGCCTGCAGAAGGCGAAAACAGAACCCTATGACCATATTACCACAAGCACATTTTTCTTCCCTTTCAAACCTATACCAATTTTGAATAGCTTTAACACAAAGTCAGTCCCAGGTGGACATGGCCATTTTAACCCCATGTGTTGTCCCTCGTGGTCATGGCCAGTAGCCATATTGTGTGGATCATGTCCTTTTTCCATGACCCGGACAATCTGCCACCTGCCCATGGCCATAGGCTACACCTCAGTCACCAAAGATAAATCATTATTTTTGTACCTTCATTATGACACTTGTCAAAAAATAAAACACAGACACATTTGCAAAACCATGCTTCCAGGTCCTTGCCAATGTTCCTTACACAAGTTTGCTGAAATCCACCCACGTTGAATGTTTTCAAAAGTGTCAAATGTATGCACATACAATAGTCATATAACCTTTCCCCCACTTGACAAAATCCATTCTGACTTTACGAAAACATTTATATCTAGAGCTATAATCTTTTTACAAACCTTTGTGTAGAGTTCTCAAATGGCACCACATTTATAAGCCTTTACAATATTTTGGAACCCCCCTCTAATGTTGCCCCCTCTTGACAAAATCCCACCATACTTCGCAAAATCATTTATATGTAGATCTGTTATCAGTTTGCCAAATTAAGTGTAGATTATCAAATGGCACCTCATTTATAAGTGTTTGCATTATTGCGGGACCCTCCTCTAATTTTGCCCCCTCTTGACAGAATCCCACAAAACTTAGCAAACCCATTCAGAATTAGGTGGAGAATAAAATTGCTAAATTTCATGCAGTTTCATTAAAGGAGTAGTGCGCTCAAAAATATTATTGTCCCAAGCGTTCGGGCATATGTATTTAAGAATACATTGATCGATCGTAAAAACTTGTCCTATACACCTTACCGTGGTTTTCCTCACTTTTACATATGCAAACCAAGTAGCAGGGCGCAGCCATGTTGTTGTAATCTTATCCCTTGCTGCATCGCCCTGAGCTCAAGCGTCCTTTCGGCACTAAATCATAGTCCGTGCCCCTGAAGCTGACATCACCATTCCTATTGATATTCCCTGCCTATATCCATGACGCTACTGTGCACCGTAGCCAAACGCAGCCAATCATCACCTACGTCCAGGCGTCAGTTGATGCAAAACCTAGAATATCAACACACATCCTTTCATAGCACAGCGCGTCCCAATTCTGAAAACAAAACACTTTGTTTAAATGTTTGTTAGTCACACAGTGTTCCTTTGGGTATAAGCTCATGGGATGGAGGCACTGTGATTCGCAAGGCTTCGCCATCAGCTTGTTTTTACACCACCGTAAATGATGTCAAGTTACTCCTTATTGCCGGTACCACGAAAGGGCATATGGGCCCGGAGCGATCATCCCAAAACAGCGTTATGCTCATCCAACCATTGAGGTGTATCATCAACTGCCGGCTGAAGAAGCCATCAATTGTTATTTGGAAATTATGACATTCACAGTAGGGCAGGGTGTAGCAGTGTAGAAAACATAACAGAAATGTGTCTCAGTACCCCGTTCTTAATTCTATTGTAATCAATCCATTACTCATGCACTGTGTGAAAACTAAGGATGAACACAAGCTAGAAACAATGTAAACCAAGAAAACAACGTGCAATGTTGGAGTCAACTATGTGATTGAGAGGTTAGGGCTATGCAGTGTGTTTAGCTCACAATGGGAGGCCGATACAGAAGTTGACTGAAGAAATCGAATAGGACATAGACAGCATTTTAACGTAAGATTAGCCTAGCATTTGTGGAAGTTGTGTGAACACTGACGTGGACTCCATGCATTTCGGTGCTGGACTGCCCATGTGCCATGGGATAAATACAAGTACACACCAGTTCTTTCTGAGTCTCCTCACCAATTGCCAAAAACAACAAACCATTGCAATGTTAGCCAGCAATCCATACCGGTCATAAAATGAAACCTTGACTCTTTTGTCTACAAATTTGTCTACAGTAAAACTTACATCATAATTGACATTTTTTTTTCTCTTGGCGTAACGCAAAGTGTCTGTTCAGATCAACAATTTTTCATCAAATGAAATGAAATGTTACTTTGTCCAGTTTTTGGAATGCTGACCCTTATCATGCTTGACGTTTTTACATACCTCATCCCATTCCTTTTCTTTTACTTACGAATCCTCCCTTTATTTCAAAGGACAAAAATCAATACAGGCTTATGCCTAACTTACTTTTGGTACATGGAAGTGACAAAATAATTTGTCAGGAAGCGAGGGAGTAAACAGCTCAAGGCATTGACCTTGAGGCCCACAGCAGCGATTCCACGTGCACCACTGTAGCATTAGGAATATTTATGAAAAACAACAAAATTGTTTGCTTGCATACACCAATGTTGCGCAAAATTTCCAGATATTTACTCATTTTATGAAAACACACAGAATTCATAATCCACCTGTCAGCGGAGCATTTCTCCAGTTTTCATATAGCAACCTCTGCACAGAGAGCACACCAACAGCCCCCACCTTTGCAAAGGCTGCGCACAGTGAACAGTGACTGCCTCCCACCTTTTTCCTCCAGTGCCTGTGTCAGACTAGTCTATTTGTCAAGGCTGGTCCCCCGCAAAGTGTTATAATTCAAACAGTGTATTGGTTTTGCTTCTACAATTCATACTTTTGATAGCTTTGAAATTCAAGTTACATATGTTTTCCATTGGTCATGTACAGTGTATCACACTTTTTGAACATACAAATAGCAGATAATCTTTTGTATCAGGATGTCAACTGTTCCACGAGTTCTGCTTTCGGAGGACAGCACACATTTTCAATGTTTTGTCGCAATGTATGTGTCCTAGGAATCAAACCACGAACGATTCCATGAGTATGCATGTCCAACACACTCAAAATCAGTTCTTTCGTGGAATTGATATCCATTTCCTGATATATTGGCTTGACCACTCACTTTTTAGTTCTTTTAGTTCTTTTTCCGAAGGCCATTTCGTATCGAAACCAGGGTGCCGAGTACACGGGTGCTCCGGGGACTAGGCAACCACCAGCAGAATGAAGTCGGGCGAGCCGAAGAGAAGAGGTGCAGTATGGATGGCCCTTTGTTCCATCCATATTGTGTGTCTCTCTGGCCTGGGTAGAAGCTGGGTAAAAAATGATTTGTACACCGAACCCAAAACGATATTTAGAAATTAAGGCATAGATGCAAAGCAAAACTCTGTGCCTCCATTCCTAAAAATTGTTTTGGGTTGGATGTATTTATACATCTGTGCACCCCTCTTGACAGATAGCATGCATACATTTTGGTGAATAGAGTTTAATTTTAGGATTTAAACGAGCTAATGAGGGCACATGTAATAACACAAATGATGAGGAAAAATGTTAAAATCTTATGATTCATTGAGGAGGATGCAGGAGTGAAAAAGGAAGTGAGTATTAGGTTGCACATGTGGGCATAGTAAATAACAAATGGCAGGAATGTATGTCACATCTGGGGAGCATGTTCGACTGAAAATATTGGGCATAGACGTCAAATCCTGGGCATATGGTATGCAAGTGAGGGATATGGTGTGAAATAGAGGGGTATTCAAATGTACACGATAGAGGAGGGGCCAGTAATGGTGGAAACTAGTATTATATTTGCAAAGATCCTTTCAGTTAGGGTTTTGGGAATGGTCATCTTACAAGCTGTGACAAATGTATTATTGAACAGGGTGGATTCTGTTTTATCAAGCGTGGAATATGATGTTCGATTATTGATACACTTTTATGATCCCAAATGAGGTTAAAGTGGCCATGTCCACCTGGTACTGGCTTTGTGGTAAAGTCTTTTGAAATTGGGATAGGTTTCAAAGGGAAGAAAAATGTGTTTGTGGTAATATGGTCATAGGGTTCTCTTTTTGCCTTCTGGAGGCTGCCATGGAAAGCGAGAGGGTCCCTGTACGGAATCCCGCCTTCCCCTTCCATGGTGGCCATCTTGGGAAAGCATATTCCTTCCTACACTTGGAAGCCTCAGGCATCCTGGTGTAGGCAGAAAAATCCTTTTTTAGCACCCCGGGTTCCCACTTTGGGAACCTGGGGTGCTCATGGCCTTCATCCCTCATTACAGGGGCTGGAATGGGGGATAATGGTCTGGAGACCTCGTTATCCACCCTCACTTTGCTTGGGCTGATAACTTGCGCTGCCAAGCCGGTATCCACTGGTTATATCAGTGATATCATCAATCAGATTTGTGCTGTCATCTTTGATGACATGGGTGTTATTCTTAGCAGTGCACGGTGGTGGCGCGAGTTATGGTTGCTTAGCTTACCATAACTGGTAAATTTCAGGGGTTTTTCGGTTTTACTTGTAACCATAATGTCCCTTTAACAAAGTCTTTTCAGTGAATTTCATAGGTTTGTATTACTGCAACTTTACCATAACATACCCTTAGCACGGTTTTTTCATTGAATGAATACACGGCCACAGTAGTGGCCGTGTAGTGATGGTTAAGTTGCTGTTTCCATAGGAAGAGCACTTTTTGGGTGGCTTATAACTCTGCTCCCCCTAGACGAATCGTCACCAAACTTTGCAAAAAAAGTATATTGGCCACTCTGAATTATTTTGCAAAGTTCGGTGATGTTTGGTCTAGAGCGGGAAAAGTTATAGGGGGGGTTCCAAAACGTCTTTTTTTCCCCATAGAATGAATGGGGGAAAAACTTTGTGCACGGCTACAGGTCAAACCGGTGGACGGATTTTCACAAAATTTGCGTCATGTATAGGGGCTTGGTCCAGAAAGTGTGCTTTTGTAAATTTGAAAATCCATGCAGTATCTTTCTTTAAAATGACCAAAAAGTATGTCTCAAAAAATTAGTGATATCTATGTCTGCTTCGCGGTCAAACTTCCCTGTACGCTCCGCGGACAAGGTAACGATTGGCTAATGGGCTTGCGTCATGTCCGTGGACATGCGACATCTCTGCCGATTGGTTGCCGCGAGACGTGTTCTGCGTCAAATTGTTTGGCTGCGCCCGACATCTTGGATCCGCCGATAGCGGAGCAACAACCAGCGTACACATGCTATATTTATAAAACTCTTTTGCTGTGTCACAGAGCGTTGGGACAGGTTCAGACAGTAAGACATGGGTGATCAATGCATTTGTTCTGGGGGTCGGTCTTCACAATGTATTTTCTATGGCCACCTTGAACGCACAGAAAATGAGGGGTGTAATAACGGTAGCATTTCAGTCCATGCAGTGGACAGGAAACTTGTTACTGTTGTAAGGAGACGCTTAGTGGTAGCGAACATTGAAATTGACAACATGTCATAATTGCAATACTTTTTCCTATGGGTATTATTATATTCATTAATACGCCGCCATGGGTGTGACATGCTACAGTGGTTGTGGCCAGGGCCTACAGTCTTGGATGCATGGCCGTCGGAGGAAGGCTGAAAGGCCTTACTTCTAAGACTGTAGGCCCTGGCCACAACCACCACAGCATGTAACACCCATGGATATGCCTGTAGTATTGTGTATCAATTGTTAAGTTGTGGGGCGTGTGTGCAGACCAAAGGCCGTGTGTGCAGACCAAGGGCCAAAGGCCATGCACCCAACAACAAAGTTGTAAGTACTGGGCGTGCAAGCCACTGCACACCCATCCCATGTAATATCTATGGACATACAGCTAGGAGTGAAGCCTCTGGCCAGAAGCAGTGAAGGATACCACACTTATAGAAAAAAACCCACTACCACATATCACTGAGGTGGTTGTGGGGAGACCCTGCACTCTTGGGTGCATGACCGAAGGCCATGCACCCAATAACAACGGTAGAACCTCTTCATGATGTATTTTCTATGGCCACCTTGTACGCACAACACAGCTATTGGTACACTTGTACTATGCAACATCATTAAGATGGTTGTGGGGAGGGGGTAGCATTTTGGGAGCATGTCCAAAGGCCATGCTCCCAAAACCAACTTTGTATATAGTGAAATGAGAAGGCACAATGGTTCTGATATGCTGTGGTGTTTCAGGCCAGGACCCAGAGTCTTTACTGCATGCCCAAAGGCCATGCACCCAAGACTGAAGTCATAAGCAGTGGAGTTATAAGTGAATATGTGAGTGGTGTAATGCGCTAGTTGTGTGCACGTCCTAATGTCTTGGATGCATGGCTACAGACGATGGTCCCAACAATACATTTATAAGTAGCTAATTTACAAGGACCATGGTTTCGATATGTAGCAATGGTTTTGGCTAGGAAGTATACTCTTTGTAATTTGGTCGTAAGGAGTAGGTCGTACATTAGACACTGGAGATGCAAGGGGCAGCCTCCAGCCACTGCAGCATATTACTACCATAGATTAGACATGCAGATTTGCATGTGTAGAAAATGACTGCCATTATACTTACATCTTACTTTGTTCAGAATCCACATATATTTTTGAAATGCTTTTCGTACTACGCAGAAATCTCCCTTTTTTAATTTCTGTGATAAAAGAAAAAGGTATGTTAGTCTTTGCATTTTATGAAAAGTTACTACATTGCATAATAGACAGTTTACCTTTTTTTACCCTCGTATTTAGTTTACAAACCAGTGTACTGTGCATTGTGCTCATTGGGTTTGGGAAAAAAAATCCTTGCCGGATTAAAAAAAAACCTTCTATTGCTATGGTACTAACTACTTCCTTGTTTCCATTGAGTCTTTCCTACATCTTTCTGATTAATGTTATGTTTGTTGCCTTCCTGCCGATTTTTAACAACAGTTACATACCTGTAGGCATATTGTAACTGTGCATTTGTTCCTACAGATCTGTGATATTCATTTATTTGTATCATTGTTATATACTGCTTCCTTCATCTTTCACATTATTGTTATGTTTGTTGCCTTCCTTCCAATTTTTAAAAACAGTTAGATACATGTAGGTGTATTCTAACTGTGCATTTGTTCCTACAAATCTGTGATATCCATTTATTTGTGTCATTGTTATATCCTCTTGGGCAGTTAGATACCTATTGGCGTATTCTAACTGTTTGTAGTCTTTCACATAATTATTTGGCAATCTTGAAGTACACATTATTTATAAAATTTTGGCTTTAAGAAGATTAAATACGCATTTGTAAGATTAGCTGCAATCTTTGCTTAAGAGTAATGGTGCTATCATTACATTCAAACCATCCACATTTCTTTTTAATGTATGCAGTGTAGTGACCTGCATTGGTTGTAGTTCCTGCATGGTAGATTATGCCTATTGTTGTAAAGGTTTTCTTTCCAAGTGACATTTGACCGTGTGTGAATCCAGTCAGTTTGCAGTTGTTTTTGGTACCATCTGCATTATAATGTAGAAGCATAAGTATTATGTAGGCACTATGTGATTGTATCAGTAAGGTGGAGTGATTGTCTAAATTGCAAATAGTACATAATCTGCCATGGTTTGCATTCTGTACTAGTTGCTGAAATGGAATGCTTTCACAATTTGGTATGGAAACATGCACAAATTGCTCATTTGGGATTTCTTTCTGAATCACATTGCTACAGAGAGTGCATGTATGTTTTCACATGTACGAAATCTGGAAGATTTCATTTACAGGTATGCTTTTGTTTTCCAATACTAATAGTAAGTACATTAGCAATTCTTGTGGATCTTCTTGTGAGTTCAGATTGAATCTCACCATTCCAGCACAGTCATCAATTCTTGCTGTATTCCATGAACACTGTTTGTGTTGTCAGGATTGCTTGTTCCATTTCTATGAAGGACTAACATTTGCAAACACAATTGGTATGTACTGTGCAAGTAAATATTGGTAAAAATTGGTGGCAATTGAAATAGAATATTCATTGCTACATTTTCATAGCAACGTACCCCACTTTCATTTGCAAATTTGAATGGACCAACTAGTTCTGGATCTGAGTGCATTTTTCTGAATTTCTGTTCCTTCTTTACCGATGGCCCTGGTTTACATTCCCTAATAGGTTCTTCTTTGTTTGTGGTAATTGCTGAAACTTTAGCTTCTTTTCTTTTCTTTGAGGAATTTGCTGTTGGATTCTGTTGCATTTCTGTTTCATTTAGTTTTCTTTTACCACGTTTTACATTATCTGGAACAGGATATTGTTTCAGATGAGGGGTGTACAGTGAACACAGTCTATTTTATTCTAGAATGCAAGCAATATCAGCTTTTTCTTTACTTGCATCAAAGTTCATTAGCAATAGACCGTCAAGTGTACGTAAACATGATAATGCTATGTAGTCATTGCCTTCTTTAGAGACTGTGTTTCCTACATCTGTCAATGCTTTGTCTAGGGTAAGACCTTGGTATTTATGAATGGTAACTGCATTTGCAAGAGTTACAGAAAATTGCTCTCTACGTACATACATGTCTTTGAAGAGAAGGAATAGAGCAATTGAGCGCCGTATCATTTTCACTTCTGAAAGTTTATCAAAGTGAATATTGACAAACTGAATGTTGCTGTCACGTGGGTATGATTGAAAGCCAACAACTGTACCTAGTGTTCCATTAACTAGCCCTTTCTCGACGTCAAGGTTACGTTTAAGCATTTCTCTACAAGTTAAGCATAATTTTAATATTTTTTCCAACCCAGATGAGTTGGAGATTGAATTTTCTAAACTATTTAGGGGGTAATTCATGGATTATTTGCACTGAATAAAAATAGGATTTGTGCGCCATTCTGTCCGCAAATCCCTGTTTAACAAATGGGGATTTGTGGGCAGAATGGTGCACAAATCCCTTTTTTTGGTGCAAATAATCCATGAATTACCCTATTAGTCTTGTTGTGGCTTGCTCACACAAGGGTACTGTCATACCATGTACGTCTAGTTTGTCTGTGGCACTAATTGCCATTATTGGTTGAATTTCTTTATTTAACATTGTTTCATTGAATTTGAAACAGCTTGCAAGAGTTGGCATTAAAGCCATACAATTGACATTTTTTGTACCCGATTTGTTCCATAACATCAGTTGCACATGCGTTATCGCCATAAAGTGCATGAATGTGCCGGTTTTTCAATACAACTTGTGCTTCTTGCGATACTACACCAACTCTAATACTTTTTAAGATGTTGGCATAAGTGAGATCTGCAGATTGCCGCATGTTCTCGGTTAATTCTCTGTATTGTAAACGTTGCAAAAGGTTGACATTACCTATGCTACCAACAGTCCTCCGGAAGAGTTTGTGGCCTAAGGTTTTAAAAATAGGTTCACCTTTCACTAGTGTCAATTGTAGAAGATCTCTGAAAACTATAATCTGTTTCCCTGCAAAGACTTCTTCGTTGTTACTTTTAAGTACTTCTTGTAATCTGAGGTGAATCTAAGCCAACATTAGGTTGGAGACCATGCTCACATCATCTATTAGTAGCATTTTCATTTGTTTTAATACTCTGCGTAATTTCATTGCAGCTTCTGCAGAAAGTTTGCAATAGTCTAATTTATTTTGATGCTCTACTGGAAGCAGTAGTAATCGGTGTAAAGTGACACCGCCTATGTTGTAGGCAGCTAAACCTGTGGGGGCCGTTACAACAGCTGACAGTTTGTTGTTTGTCAATTGTTGAAGGAACTTGATGATGATTTTGATTAAGAATGTTTTCCCTGATCCAGCTTCACCACTCACGTACAGCAGTATAGGTTTGTGATTTGGCAGGTACATTCTTTATTTTCGTGTTGTACACCATGTACAATTTGTTTTGTTACATCTTCAAAAATGGTGCGCTGATGTTTTTTAAGTTTTGCTTGTTGTACATTTAAGTCTTCTGTATCTTCTTGATACTGATACATGGTGTTTTCTACTTCTGCCATAGCTACTTCACCCTCATTTGCTATTAGTGGTTGTCCTAGTGGTTCTTGACTTCCTGTTACAGAAGGTTGACTACTGTCGGAGGAGTCCTTATCTAGTTGGGCCTGAAGTTCTTCTTCCTGTTGCTGCTCATTGTGTAACATTGTTTTGTACTGCGTAAAAAAGTTCACATCGGTGATAGCGCTTTCATTTGCTTTGAAAACATCTTCATAGCAGTCATAGTTTTCTAGTATGTCTTCCTCTTTTCTCCATGGTTTGAAAAGTTGTAACAGAGACATGTAATATAGTTCTTTCTGTTGCGGAGTTTATAATGACAATTTCACATGATAAATTAAGCTATGTTTGGTAAGTTTCACTAAGCTCCCTTCACAATGGTCACTCTATATCTATGTTTGCTTTCATCGGATTTTACAGTATTTTTGTATGCAAAGCTTTGAGCTATGTGGATTAGACACATGCTTTCCAAAGTGCTACTCCTGTTAGGATAGTATGGGTCCAGTAAATTGTTTTTAGAATGGCTTGGCTGTTGGGATCATTTCTGACGATTGTTTCTATGTCCTCATATGATTTCAGCACTCTTTTTCTAGATTTTGCAGGACCAAGACTTAGCCATACTATGTTGTCTGATTTACCATACAAAGCAGTACCGGTTAAACGATCTGCTGCTTCATAGGCGAGAGAGCATTTTTATGCTTAGGCTGTACATTTTCTGTGATAATGGTTTGTCTGATGCTAGGTCATCCCAGAGGTCTTGAAGCTCTGTTTTTTTCTGTTTTTGTTAAGTAAGCTGTAACATATCCTGCAACATCAGTTGAATTGTCTGCAATGTACTGCACATCTATGTTTGCATTCCATTGTGAAAACAAAATCAAAATATTGAGGCTGAGTACCCCAAAGGAAATACACCGGACACGGGTTACAAAGGAACATACAAAGTACTTTAATTTATACTGAATTCAGTTACAAAGAACAGAACAAAAACAGATAGCTATCGGCCCTCAGTGCAACACAGCAAACTCCAGCGTGGTTCAGTGTATTCAGTGAGACGCGCTGTACATTAGAATTCATTGCTCTTTTATACTATTTGCGAACACAATGTCCAACCCTACTTCGGGTTAATATTCCTCTAATACATTACTGATCTAGGGTTCATGCCGAGCTTGCATATCCACATGTAACTGGTTTGCTTTTAATACATATATCAACAAGCCTACAGAGCAACTGTGTGTTCTGGGATTCTTCATACAAATCTTCTCAACAATTAATTAAAACAATGTAGTTAAACAAGTGTTCTTAGTTCAGTATTTGAATACATTGTTCTTAACATATGCTCGTGGATTAGTTTCATTGCACAAGTAATCCTTTACACACAGGTCAACAAAGGACAAGATCTCAGTTCACGACCTCAACAAGTGGCCTGCAGGCAAGTTACATATAAGCTAAATGCAGAGGTCAAGATGGCCATGTTGTATTTTGGAATGACATCGTCCACCATTTTAACTCACAGGGTGACTTTACAACGCAAACCTAAAATGGTGGATTGACCTAAAATGGCGGCTTACATTGATTTTAAGGTCAGGACCTTGCAACAAAGACTTTTTGCAAGTGACTTATAAGCACCTTGGCGTAGGCCAATATACATATATTCATTGAAATAGGAGGCACGATATACTTTCTCATTTGACACCATAAGAGGGCAATGATTGCATTGTAATCATTGATATATTTTGATTCTTCCCTTCTTTTTATGTAATACGTGTTCTTAGGTGATTTACCTTTAACACTATGTCGAACTGAAGACATGAAGTTGTTTACTTCACCTGTTTCTGTAATTGTTGTAGGGAAACCAAACCGGCATTTGGTGTAGTATTTACCTTTTTTTTGTATTTGCGGCAACAATATTTGCTACATTCGTGTCTTTGGAATTGTAAAATCTGCCCATGATTCCTGCGTTGCAGGGATCGCCCAAAATGACGTGCCAAAAATGCCAAGGACGAGATAGCTCGTCCTTGGCACAAAGGGGTTAAAGAAAGACAATTCAGATTTTCCACACATGTTATAGAAAGTCATAATTTTATTGACGACAGTGGTGAAGGATTATGCTTTACTCTCAACTTTACTTTTCGACCAGCCTTATTAAAACAATAACAGTTTTATACAAAATGCGAGCAAACTACAATCTCCATCAGTTTTTAGTTATTTTGTAGTCCTTAATGTTATTGGTCCTTTCCAACATGTGATCTTCAAAACTCAATAGTCTGTGTCCATCTCTAATAAATCCTGTCCACTATTTTATAAACTCATCTTTCTTTCGCTGTTCCTTTCAGACTGTAGAATCCCAACTGCTAAATGCTGATGAACTGTTCTCTTGTACAAAATTTCATACACTGTTGGCTTATTATCCACCTTGGAACCTGCAACACAAAACCATATTTCAGCCATCTGGTCTATTAGGGTGGGTAATCGACAAATGAATGAGTTGGAATGTATGATCACTTTGCAATCATGATATTCCTTTACAGCATCCCATTATACATACAATTAATTAGATTACTCAAGTGGGATAATGCTTCGCCTATGTGTCTTCAATAGAATTATGACTTTCTGTAAAGTATGGTTAGAAAATCTGAATTCTATGTCAAGACCCAGAGGCGAAGGATTATGGTTGTTCAAAGTTTACTTAGCACCAATGTTGCACCTTTTATAATGGTTTGAAATAAAATGTTTTGAAGGTTGATTCTTTTGACCAATCCGCAACTTTCATAATGTCTTCTTATCTGGCCCATGTCTGGAAAGCCTTTGAGTCCATCGCCCCTCTTACTGAATGGGTACCGTAATACTCAATATCTACTGCTGCTTGGGTCATCACCCATGTGATCCATGCCGCTAGTGTTGCTGATGCCACTGCCCCGAAAGTTATCCTTAAAGAAATGAGTAACTGTGTTACCCGTAAAGGACACACTACTCTAGTCATTGACTCGTAAGAGGAAACACATCTTACTGGGCATGACATAGGGTAGGTAAAGTACTATCAGCCAAGTTGGCGAAGCTGTTATGCCTACTGTCATGTAAGATGGTATCAGACGTGAGAGCATTATAGGTCAACAGAAAATCTCACGGGGGATAAAATTCCAGATAGAAAAAAGAACAAAAATGTTGTTGATATCTGTTTCTTTCCTTGTTAGCTCCTCATTGTCTGGCCATGATGTAAGCAGCTTTAGAACCTTATCTACATCCCATACCTGGTCATATTTTTGCTTTGGAGGTCTAATTATTCTAATACCCTTCAGCAGTCTGCAAATTAGCGGTTGTTCTCCCACTGCCAGTCCCTCTATCTTTGGATGGCCTGCTGAAATTGCTGAACAGGCTGTGTTAATCGCTTTATAAGCTTTCCCTTGTGCTGCTAATTGTGCCAGGAAATTGGCTACGTGTACCACATCTGTTCTAGTGGAATTGACGTTCCTTTCAAGGCACCAACTATGCTATGATGACCAAGCTGATCTGTATGCTTTCCTGGTCCCAGGTGCCCAGGCTGCTTCAATAATATGTCCCGCTTCATCCGATAGTCCCGACCTAGACCAGGATCCCCTGAAATCGCCAATGTCATGGAACTGAGGTTGCCTGACCACATCAACGGGTGACCTCACCTGCAGAGTGCCTCACTATTAGCTTGAATCTCGGTAGGGCTATTGGGTTGTCGTGGGACATCGCTAGAAGGTCCGGGAAAAATGATTGGCCTCTCTAATCTGGAGTAATCAGCACCATGGATACTCAATGTCTCCTCACCTGGGCCTGCATCTTTGCTATTATTGCGAATAGGTGAAACGCATCTTCCGTGTCCAGCCCCCATTATTGAAGCAATGCATCTATCACATCTGCCTCTGGGTCCGGTCCCCAACTGAAGAACCGAGTAACTTGCCTGTTCAATCTCAAAGCAAGCAAGTCTGTCCTGCATGGACCCCATCTCGTCATCAATCTCTAGGAAACTCTCTCATCCAGCTTCCGATCACTGGCATCCCTCCGGAATCTGGAGTTCCTGTCAGCAATCTTGTTTTGGTGGCCCGGAAGGTATTCTGATGTCACTGATACCTCCCCGTGAAGGCAAAGATGCCAAAATTTCTTTGTTAACAGTGCTAGCACTCTTGACTTCATGCCTCGCAGTCTGTTCATATAACGGACTGCTGACACATTGTCCATCTTGAGAAGTACGCAACAATGTGCCCTCTCTTGCGTCCAGCATTTCACCGTGGATGAGCCTGCTTAGAGCATCAGGCAATTTATGTGGCGGTTCAGTTCCTCCCCTGACCATCTTCCCCCTGTCAACAGATCGCTGCATCTGGCTCCCCAACCCCAGCTGCTGGCTTCCGACTCTATCACCAGGTAAAATGATGAGCAAATGTTGCCCTTCCATTCCAGGCAGCCATGTGATGTAACCACCACTCCAACTCCTCCCTTGCCTCTCACGTGAGGGTTATATTTTGCTCGTAAGATAAAACCCTCTTGAGGTGTTGAATCTTTACCTTTGGAGGGCTCTGTAGAGTAGCAGGACTGGCAAGATCACATGAATTGAATATGCCAGGTGTCTTGCTATCTCTCTTAATGACATAACCTCTTTCTTTAGTGTGTTACTTTTTTTCTTTTTTGATGTTGTTTACTTTGATCAAGGGGAGACTCAACGTCCCTTGCACTGTATCTATCCTGAAACCCAGGAACTCCATGCTTTGCTCTGGCTGTAAAATAGATGTTTCCCAGTTTATTAGAAAGTCCAGCTGCTGGAGGAGATCTAGAATAGTGTCCATTTGATCCTTGATCAATATTCTATCTTGAGACATGAAACATATGTCATCCAGATATATGATCAGCCTGATCCCTTGCTCTTTGAGGAATGTTACCACCGGCTTCACCATTTTTGTGAAGCACCACAGGGCTGATGCTAGCCCGAAGGGTAGGCCTCTAAACTCCCAAATCTGACCCTTCACAGGAATCTCAGAAACCTTTGCTGTTCTCCTGCAATGGGTATAGTCAGGTATTCGTCCTTGAGGTCTATTCAGAGTAGCCAGATGTTGTAATATGTCCTTCAGGATGTGTATCATCTCCATCTTGAAGTGCCTGTATAGTAAAAAATTGTTTAGTTCTCTTACATGTATAATTGATCTTATTCTGTGAAACCCTTTCACTTGGAACATGTTCCTTATAAAGCTCCATGCCGTATCTGTCATTTGCACTATGGCTGTTTTGCAAGCTAGCTCTCTTATCTCTATGTCTAATACATCCTCGTCTTTCATGCTCATTACTAGAGTGTTTGGCCATCTCCCTTGAGTTGGTCTGGCTTGCCAATCTATATGGAAACCTTGAACTGTGTCTAGAACCCAGTCATCTGATGAAATCAGTCATAATGTTTCTATAAATTCTGCCACTCTCCCCCCTAATGCAGGAGGCTGTGTATCCGAGGCTTGTGCCTTTTATCTCATCTGTGGCAATTAGATGTTGGCTTTCTGTATGTCTCTAACCTCTTCCACCTCCTCTCGATAGGAAGAATGGGTTTGGTTTCCTTTCATCTTGTTTCCATTGATTTCTATCCTTGTGGAACCTGTTAAATGAGCAGCGGCTGGTCGAGCGGCCACTACCTCTTCCAGCCCGGCCCAAAACCTGTTTGCCAAATACCCTTTTCAGGGATGCCTGGGCTTTATCTATTGCTGCAAATGAGTTTGCACATTTGGATAATTCTTTTATGAATGCATCACCAAAATGTTTCCCTTTGGCGGCTGCTACTAACTCTGATGAGGCCAGATCGCTGAGTTTCGGGTGGATTTCAACCAAGATCAACCTCCTTCTCTCTGCCATGATCACGCTGTTAGCATTGCCCAGTAAGCATATGGCCCTCTGGGCCCATGCAGATGAAAATGTTGGGTCTATGGTTTCCTTTTACTCCTTCGCCTCATCTGCCATCTCCATGATTTTTGTCAATGGAACGATAACATCCAGCATCTTGCCCTGGCATGAACACCAGGACCTAGCCAAACCTTTTTTGATGTCTTTGATATATCTCCCCATGAATGTGACCATGCAGTCATCAATGTTCGTGGTTTCTGCTACTCCTTCTGGCAGATGAGGTCTCGGGCATCCCACCCTTAAATTATTTCTGGCTTCTTTTGCCAAGGGTTTCCAGATACATTTTTTTTTGTACGCTGCTATTTTTGCAGCCGGTTTCCACTTCGAGGAACGTGGGTGGATTCAGGGCCATTTAAACAGTTTTGGGGGCCCGGGGCAAAGACAGCCTTGGGACACTCCCGAAACCCATGTTGCCCCCCGAAACCCATGTCCTACTCCTGCCCCCCTTCAAACCCATGTCGCCCCCCGCGACACAACACCCATGCCCCCTGCATATCTCGAGTCTAATTCAACAGATTCTGCTCTAAGCTTTAAATGGATTATCTAGTTGTTAATAAAATATAAACATTATACATCTGTGATTTGTTTCCCCAAGAGGATGCTATATTAAGGACATTTCAATTTGTTTTTGTTTCGAATAATATATTTTGTAAGAAAATAAAGGTAAAGGATTTTAAGCTAGCATTTATTAAACAAACAGTACTACTAACAGTAGTCATCGGTAGCCACTGGCAATGTGTAGTCCTACTTTTTTTTTTCAAACTTTATTTACACAACATCCATAACAAATCCCAATACAATCAGCATATATCAAATAACACATGAAAAAAAACACAAGAAAAGCACAACATTTTACACAGTACTATGTACACAGCGAGATATACAATACCCTAAATCCCCAACATCTCAAATACATCTTCAATTACCCCCCCCACCAAACAACTATAATGTCAATTTAAAACAACTGCCAAAAATCTACCCCATATTATGGTGTAGTCCTACTTTTTAATTTTAGAAAATCAGTCAATCTGGTACAATAAGGCCTGCTTCCGCCTCTCTCTCCCCTTCTACAATCAGGTGTAGATTTTCAGAAACAAGTGAAGGGCGACAATGGGTGCCTCTGCTTTCTATGCGCATGGAGCACAGCAAGCCGGGAGAGGCGATTCCCAACAACCCTGGGATTCGGTATACGTGCAGTTGCCATTTGATTCCCAAAAGGCCCTTCTTACTTTCCGACCAAGATCCCACACACACACACACGCTGCAATTAAAGTTTAGACCACTCCCCATCCCCCTGCGAGAAACCTTTTGAAAAATGGTTTCCAAAATGTGCAATTTACTGACCAAACCCACACAAATATGATATAAAAAGCATTAGGTTTTACATACTAATGGTGGTACATTATTCTTATGTGTCTAAGTGTGATGTATTTTACAGCAGCTTGTATTTGAGAATAGTTGTATGCAACATATTACCAGCTATTCTCAAATACAAGCTTGTATGCATAAAGAAAAAAGAAATTCATTATATAGATTTCCAGTAATGTTGGAAAAATATAATTTTGTCATGCTGTTACTGGCACTCATGTGTTCATCCTCTTCCTAAGGTGGGATTGTAGGCATTATCTGAAAGGGGAGAAACTAAGCTAAGAAATTATGTTTTTACCACTTCATTTGCAACATTGTTCCTACCTCTACTGGCTGTCTGCCTTAGCGAGTCGCCATTGCTTCAGTTGCTCAAATCTGAAAAATGTGCAATGCACAGGTCACAGAATAGTACATACATATTGCATGGAGAAAAAATATATTATCACAACCTACAACCATAAGATCATAATCTGTTCTGATCAACAATTACACAAACTTCACATTTCTCACTGTCGCAGTGTTTTGAAAGTTAATGGCTTAATTGGAGTTGGAAACCCGCTACTGGTGTAATAAAAATAGCTCATCCAGGTCTGCCTTCAGCTGCTCGATTTGCAGGCACTGTGCATGTCTTTTACCAAAGTCCTGTTAAAACCAAGCATTGGCAAAGCCAACAATTTTGGTTTGTGTATAAGTATTAGGCATTTGCCAGGCACTGCTAGTAGATTCTGAGGTAGTACCTCAGAGGTACTCACACCATTTTGCACCTGCTACCGTCAATGACCAGTTAATACCATTCCAGCTGTGCCTGGCAAGTGTCTGTCCCATGCAAACTAAAAAGCTCAAACTACTGGCATTGCCAATGCTTGTATTACTAAGCCATTAAGCACCTGCAAAATGACAGCACAGGGCAGTTGCAATAAGCATAGTGTGATCCTGTGGCCTCATCCTTTCGTAAAGGCATTTTGGGCTGAGGGTGGAGGGTACAGAGGCTCCATCACTGCTGACATTTTCTAACATCAGCAGATCATTTGCATATCTTTGGTATTTAAACAATGTGACGTACAAACTGTTCTTACAAATAGCATAATGATGCCAATAGCGATACTATCTTTATACACAAACGTTTTCAAATGACACCTGCAAACATTTCCAAACTATTCCTTTGCGCCATTTGCAGGGGTGTAGGGGACCCATAAAATCTGGGGGGATAGGGGACACCTTGGGACTTTTCTTTTTTATTTATTTATTGTTTTTTAGTCAAAGAACTAAGGCTATTAGGTGGTGTTGTATGCACTGCCCATAAACCAAAACTATTGGCATGGCAAGTGGACATGCAAGACACACATGCATCAAGACAAATCCCAACAGTAGGGCCCAGTGTTTACAGACTTCCTCTTCTACGGCACCTAGGCCCCTCATAATACCTGAGGGGCATGGATGCCCTTTCTGTTTCCAGTGACTATCTGAAAAGTGCTCCTTGTGCAAATGCTGCATACTGCAGCGCCTTAATGCAATCGGGAGAAAATGAAAGGCAGATTGCGAGCCTTATGCAAAATAAACCAAGAACCCCAACCAGAGATGGTAAGACCTTCATTGCAACCCACTGTTACATCTTTCAGATGCTGGTCCCTTTGGCATTGCAGATGACTATGTGGGGCTATGCTGAGGAATACATCCACTATGGCCGGCGGACTTGTTGACTCCATGAATTGCAGCGGTACAGTTTTTTCACTTCTTGGAGGGACGTTGCCGGCTACTCACGTGATCCCATATACAGACCAAAGAACTGTTGCCCGATGCGTCGCTACTGCTAGAATCGGCGCTCCGTAAATTGCCATCTAGGGTTCAACTCTTGTTTCCCCTCTCTAACCTTTCTTTCATCATTGTTGGGCTATCCGGGGTTCCACAGCGGCTAATTCCTTCCGCCGCCATTCCACAGCGGCTAGTTCCTTCCGCCGCCACTAGGCTAAGAGACTTCTTTCCATCCTGCTCCAGAGTACAGTTCTCTTATTCGCCCACTTTCTTTTGGAAAACAAGCCCTCACCGTCCTGTCATTAGGTAGTTGATTTTCTCTTATTTCCATACATGTGCGATTTATCTAGAACTGAACACCTTCTCCCAATTTTAGGACTCTTTACTACTTCCCAGAAGTTCCAGGCAGAGTACGCTCTTGTTTAAGGGTATTGAAGTCCCCTCCTTATATTCATTGAGGTCGTTAATCGAACATTAGGTGAGGTCTAGCTACTACTGGTTTCCCTTTATTTGTTCTCTCCTTGTATTCACTATTGAGGGTTATACTTACGTTTCTGTGTCTTTCATTCTTAGAGAAGAGTTCCGACTGCACATCATTCATGATCCAGCCGACGGCGGCCTTCCACAAGACCTGGCTCCGAAGTCCCTGCTTCCTGCCTCTACACAGGGTTTTTTCCCCCGGAGGGTTTCCCTGAGAGCTGTGCCCTCTCTCTCTGGTTTTCTTTTCCCAGGTGAGGATTGGCAGGGCTGTCTGGGCAATCTTTCACTGCTGCATTCGTTCTCTCCACTGGATACTTTGCTGTCTGCCCAAGTGAGCTTTCGCCTGGAATTGTTTATATGTGCTATTAGTTATAACACCCACAGCCAAAAATAATTGCCACATTTGATCCCTAAAAAGGCTAAATTGGCAGAAACACTTTGGCTCGCTATGATGCTGTTGATTTAAATGGCCAGTGTGTCCATCACAAAGTATACTTGCCTCTTTCATCCTGAATCCTCAGTATAGTGGCAAGGGCAGCATGTGTGATCCACTCTGTATCATGGGGGGACTCGCCTGCTGCCCCAGTCTGCTGTAGACTACAAGGTCACATGTGCTCTCTTCAGCAACAGCAAGAGAACAAGCAAGAAGCCAGCGTGCGCCATGACCACAGACGGGCCTTGCACTTGGTGTAATTATGTGAATGGTATCCATGGCACAGCACAAGAATGAACACAAAACTTCGGAGGGCATTCTCGTTTGCAATAGCAGACACCTCACTTGGGACTTAGCCCCTCACCCTTTCTGCTGCACTGCAGAACATTATAGACAGGACCTTTAATAGCTGTACTACCTGGATGCATGGCCACAGGTCTTCTCAGAAGACAATGATAATAATACATTCCGATTAGAATTCTGAAACTTAAGGAGATCGGAAAACACACTTTACAGCACAACATTCCTCTGTCAGTTAGGCAATTGGGAATGCAAAAAATATTGGTGGGAAGAGCAGGAATTTGGAGAGAAAGAATGCAAACTTTTTCTCGAAAACCAGGAAACAGCGCAAATTGGGGACACCAATTCCAGAAAAGCAGCACTGCAAATGAAAATAAAATTTTTTAATCTGTGCTATGAATTCCAGAATATTCCTGCCCGCATAAAGTCTAGGCAACTTTTTTTCCCAATAAAGGAGGAGAGATGTTTAAATTGCCAGGAATGAGTATAAGCAACAATGACATGTACTAGTAACTAACATTGGGAAGCTTCAGCCAGGAAGCTAGAACCATCTTTTTGCTATCAATGCGGCCATTACGATGTCCGTTGCGATTCGAATTATGTAGCTGCTCTTCCTGTAGACAGAAGGTTAACCATGAACACCTCACTTAGTCTCCAGGATTATCACAAGTACATCTCATCACCAATTAGAGTCCACAGGGATAATGTCTCACCTTACTACTCAAAGTATGTCCATTAACCTAAAGGCCTGGGGTACAAACCCTAGGACATCACAGGATGTTACATTACAAGAAGGGACAGCACATGACCTTTTCACAAAGAGGATATCTTAGACAGCGATTTTGTGACACCTTTGTCCTTGTGACTTAAATTAACTAGTGCACTGCTGCGGTTACATGCCAGGGGTGCAGTTATTATTTCACAGTGGCACACTCAGCGATCACTGGTGGCCAGTATAGCCTTAACTGTTAAGTCAGTTACTACCATCTCAAGTCATTTAAAGCTTGCAATCAAGGTATACTCATCAAATACAAGGTACAGCGTCACATACTCACGGGCCGTCATCAGATCATCAGCTGGTAAGTGCAATTTAAGGGCCCAAATACTGATATTTAGCACCAGGAAATGCCTTGTTACGCAAGGTCCAGAAGAGCAGCCTCTTCTTTCCAAAGTAGTTTGTGCGCAATTGCCCATGAGGTGGAAATCTAAGTGAGTTGTGAACCATGTTCCAAAGTGAGATATAGATGGAATGCAACATTTGAATGTTGATTGTATCATGCAGAATGGTTGTGGTGACAATAGTGGGCAAGCAATTGTGTAATGGTTATTGTTGGGCAAATGGAACTATTGACATAAGAGATTTGTTTCAAGCAGAATTGTTGGTGGCATGGTTGGGTGCATAGAACGAATAGTGAAAACAGTTCATGTCAATTATAATGTTGCACCAAGGGGAAGGGAAAAGAGAAAGGAAACATGGTGTTAGAAGTAGAGGGTGTGGATACCGGGCTGTCTGAAGCCAAAGCCATAACGTTGGATGTAGGTATGGTTCCTTACGTGTGTTTTACAGCAAGAAGATTATGAATAGGATGTGAGCTCCATCGTAGTGGCTCAGTTATTAGTACTGGCACCGCTGGGGACGGGAGGCATTGGCTATGTTTGACGGGAGCGAGGTGCGGGTGCTGGAAATGCCGTATGGGGGGAGTGGGGGTTCTTCTACTTCTGCACTCCCGCGCAGAGGCGAGCACAGGCCGGCGTGCGGTGTAGCACCCTCCCCGAGACTGCAACCCCCAGGATAGTTCAGAGGCTGGAAGCATGCCATATACTCCGGAGCTGCTGCCCCTGCCGTGCCCGGAATCCACCACGCACCCACACTGTCTCTGCCGCACGACGAGAACGAGCCGAGTCCTGTCACTGATCATGCCTCGTTAGGGGTGGGGGGGACCGGGCTAATTAAGGCAACTTGGGGGGCGGGCGGCTGGGCAGAGGCGTACGGGATCCGCATGTGAGAAGTACAGGAGAGAGCCAGCTGAGGTAACAACCTGTGGGGTAAGCATAAATGGGGGCTGGGATGGTAACCTATAGGACCGGTGGGGGGTGTGATGTAGTAAACATGAGTGTCAAGCAAGGCTAGTGGTGGCCTGGTTGGGTGGGACGTTGCCCTGTGGCTCGCATGCTGAAGGGTGAGTTCCTGGATTGCTGCAAGAGTGAGTCTGAGATATTGTCTGCAACAGGGATGGCCTGGAGGCACGGGTTTGTGCTCGTTTGCAAAAAACGGCTGGTTCCAGAGGTGGGAACAGGGCTGGTGTGCTGGGTGGAAAGGCCTTCTGATGGGTGTAGTGGCTTGTGAGAATATGGAGGGAGTCCGGGTGTCGCTGTGAGGATACCTCAACAAAAAAGGTGATCTAAATTCACACTAAACCTCCAGGGCGACAATGCATTTGATTTGTCTGGTTTAGCATTCCATGCACAATATAGTAGCTGCTGTCTTTTATTTTGTAAAAAGACCCCTAGAGGCAGTTACATGCCCTGACAACACTAGGCAGAATCCTTCCTGTTTCTGTAACTATTCAAGTAAAACAGAACAAGAGCAGGATTTCAAAATAGGGGTGTCTCACTCACCGTCGTCCCAAGCCTCGGAAGCCTAACAGCACGCGTCGCTGCCTGCTGCTGCTGGCTTGTTCTGAAGGTGAGGAGGAGGCTGCAAGCTGCGCAGCAGTGCACTGCGCACTCCAGCCCAGTGAGCTGGCATGTGCCGTATTCCCTGGGGTGGGGGAAGGGAACGCATGCACAAGCAAGAGTTTTTGTCAACTCCTCCCCTCCCCACTGTTGTTCAGAATCATCATGGGAACCAAAACCACGGCCAGTGTGTGCTTCACAGATCACAGTGTCAAGATTCAGGAACAGGGGCCGGGGCTGCATGCACACACAGGACACACATACTGGGGAATATGGGGGGAGATTTGTCCCCCAAAATAATTGTACACATTGATTTCATTTGCTGCCGCAGCCACGCTGCACAAAAATAAAATAATAAAATAAAACACAGACACAACTTGTTCAGCACTTCTGGGGTCCCCCTCCAGGGCCACCAGGATGGGGGGCCCGGGGCACGTGCCCCGTTTGCCCCCCCCTCATAGAGACGTCCCTGGGGGATTAAAGCATCTGGGTCGAAGTCGTCCCCGCCCTCTTCCTCCATGTCTTATAACTTCCTTTTCTCAGAAGCTCTTTTACACTCCTCTCTAAGGATATGACATATCCTTTGTCTGAGGATATGACTTCAACTTCTTCACTTGATGACTTACTTCCACAATTATCTTTTACATATTCATCTGAGCTGTCAAAAGTTGCATCACGCCATCTGCGCTCTTTAGTTTATTTACTCTTTTTTCTTGCCCTTTCCTTTCAGTGGTGAGCCCGGAGGGTCTTGGCCTTCCTGGACTTGCAGAATTTCTTTTTTCCCCAATTTTCATTCACTCCCCTGAGTGCTTCCATTCCTTTGGAGAACTTTATCCAGTCCTCCATGAATGATAGCTGATGGGAACTATGACCAAGGTTGTCTCCCAGGGTCTGACGAAGCACCTGCTCGATGCTAGGCTGCATTCTTTTTTCACTCACCTGAGACTTTCCCTCTTCGCTGGAGCTGGACATCATAGGGATTTGTTAAGTAGAATATACCACTAGTTATTTTAACAACAGGTTATCCTGGACCTGTACCCGTCATAATTATATCAATACTAGGGCAGAGCAAGTGTAGAGAGTTTGGTAGTGCTCACAGAGGAAGGTCTTTCCATGATTACACTGACCCACGATAGTAATTGTACTTTTCTCTTGTAAGAGAAAATTATTTCTGGCCACCAGGTGGTGGTGTCCTCTAAACAAGCTGCGTAGCTTGACAGCTGCTCATATATGGCCCATGATTCTCGTAACGGCCTTTCAAAGTAAACTACTAGCTTGAGGTCTGTCAGAGGGTGTCTTTCCACTGTCACTAATACTGTAATTAAATAATATAGGTCCCATCGCGCTCAGATAACTTCCATGACCATAGTGCCCCCTTCACTTCAAAGTCCCTATTGCGGCTTCCGGAACCCATGGAGCACATGAGGCAATAAAGAAACTCCTTCCCGACCTTGCGGATATGCTCTGCCTCGCCTGCCTAACGCTGCGAATCGAAATCAGAATACACATATATTCAATAAATGTTTAACACTTCTAATCTCAACACAGTAATACGATTTACGGAAATGCACTTAACTGGCTGCCGGAGCAGCAGAGAGAGAGGAGTTTATGAGATGGTGGACATGATTTATTAGAAATGGACACATACTAGTGGATTATGAAGGTCACATGTTGGAAATGACCAATAACATTAAGGACTACAAAAAACAAAAAAGTAATGGAGATTGTAGTTTGTTTGCATTTTGTATAGTACTATTATTGTTCAGGCTGCTCGAGAAGTAAAGTTGAGAGTAATGCATAATCCGAGCCACAGGGTCTTGACATAGAAACTTACATTGTGCTTTATAGGTTAGTGACACCCAGCCTGCCTGCGACCTTAGCTGGTAAGAGGTCATTTACATACAGCATTTCATAAACAATGCCACATTGCTGTATATAGTAATTAAACAATTCTGTTGTACAATGCCCAGCATTTCTCTTAGTAACGAAGCTTGCAGAAACATTAACTCAATGTATTCCTTAAACAATGTTATTCTCATTATAAACTCAATGTATTCCTTAAACAATCAATCAATATTGTCATGTAAGGTATGCATTGATGCAAGCTATTTGAGTGTATTTATTTGAGAACACGCACCCATCCCCCATTGGTAGCCAAACAAATGATTAACTCCAAAATAAAGGCTACCAAAATATTTAGGTAAAAACATTCACCACCTTCGGATGAGGAAATAGGTGCCCAAAAACATGGTTGCTCTGTTGTAGAACTATGCATAGTTCATACTGAAAATGGCACATCCAGGAATGCAAATGGCCGTAATTAAGAACAGAAAGGCTCATATCACCTGCTTTTCCCCAAGACAGCAACATGCTGCTCTTTATAGCAACTGATGTTAAATTGCCTACATGGTATTGAGCATTCAGTGTTCTAATGCCCGTAAAAATATCAGTGTAAGAGCTGGATTTACGAGGGAAGAAAATGCCAAGGTGTTTGAGTTTAGAAGTAATGTTTATGTCATGAACCATGGACATAGCCCCTTTTGGTCTTCCTGGTCCTGGTCCAGACGGAGAGTGTGCTCCTTGATACTTCCAAAATGGTCGTGCCCAGTGCCGTGTTCCGTACTAGCCTGTACGTCGGACACGGCACATTCTATAAATGGGCCACGCCCCCGTGCCTCTGCGCGTCTCAACGCTATCTCTAGGTAGTGTCTCGACGTGTGTGTGCTGCTCGGCGTTACCCTTCCAAGTTCATGGCCAACTCCCTTATTCTTTCTTCCCTTTTCCCCTGTTTCCAGTATCTCTTCCCTTTCTTCGATCCTCTTCCTGGACGTCCTGGAATACGCGACTTCCTGGAACTTTGAACGCTCGCGCTGCAGTCCGACTCGACTCGCGCGCACTTATACAAGTCCCGGTCCGGCCGGGAGAAGGAGTCCTCCGCGGAACGCCACAAGAAGAGAACTCAGGTGAGCCGGGGGGAAACCTTTGACAGATTGAGATGCCAAACGATCAACACTGATACTGCTATGGAGAAAGCGGTCCAGGACCTCATGCGCGGCATGCAGGAGCTAACAACCGAGGTACAGAACTTAAAGGCAGAGAACGCAGCCTTGAAACAATTAGTTCTGTCACGTGACTCTGCCAATAAGGAAAGCGTGATACTGTGTGGAGTGGTAGACAAATACGATGGCTCGCCAAAATCCTTACGTGGATTTCTGGATTCCTGCTTGGTGCATTTTACATTCAAGCCCTATTATTTTTCAACTTCCAGGGCCAAGATGGGCTTCATAATCTCCCACCTTACAGGGAATGCGTCATCTTGGGCCACTCCCCTAGTGAACTCTGGAGACGTCCTCCTGGACGATTATGATGCATTTATCCAGGCGCTCAAGTCTATGTTTGACCGTCCCGAACAAGTGTTCAGCGCCCAGGAACGCCTACTTGATTTTCGGCAAGGATCCCAGGATATGCTAACGTTCGTTACCAGATTAAAACAGCTGGTAAAGGAGGCTGATTGGGGCCCTGAAGCGAGTTGCACCTTATTTCGCAGGGGTCTAAATGACGATATCAAGGATGAATTAGCCAGAGTGGCTCGCCCCAGTTCGTTTCAGGCTTTGGTAGATCTAGCCTAACAAATAGACTTTCGTATCCAGGAAAGAAGGGCTGAAAGGAAAATGGCTAAGACTGCCTTTCAACGAACCCCTCCGGAGTCGACTGTGAAATCCGATCCTGTCTCAACCCCTGATAACGACTCCGAACCAATGTAAATAGGCGCCTTTCGTGGGCCAATTACTCCACAAGAAAGGATGAGAAGAATTCACACCGGCCTGTGTATGTATTGTGCCTCAGACAAGCATCTCGTTAGAGAATGTCCTTTAGCCCCTCCACGGTGTTCGGGAAACGCCAGCTCCCGGTCCTAGATGGAGCGAGGTTTCGGGAGAAAGATGTCTGCTCCACATCAATCACATCCTTGAACTCTCCTGGACAGAATAACCTTGTGGTGCTACAGGCCTTTCTATTGCCCTCCAAGCACAAGACCTATCGCATACTGGCCCTGGTGGACTGTGGAGCTATGGGAATTTTCATTGATCAAGACTGGGTTATCAGACATAAAATACCATATGAGTCACGGAACATTAAACAGCCGGTAGAAGCAATTGATGGGAGACCTCTCTCTTCAGGACCCATAACCCTACAGACAAAAGAGGTCCGTCTCTCCATAAACCACCACCAAGAGCAGATTACATTCGACATCATCAAATCAGCCCATTACCCTATGCTTCTTGGTATGCCCTGGCTTCAAAGACATAATCCGTACATTAATTGGACAGCAGGGTCATTGTTTCTGGGCTCTGAGTTTTGTATGTCCCACTGTTTATCCCTGGATCTCTCCTTAACACCAGCTATTGAACATTCAGGAGAGCAAAAAACCTCACTCATGGTTTCCAACATTGTACAAGTCCCAGAGGTCTACCAAGGATATACTGATGTCTTTTCGACTGCCATAGTCCAGGCTTTACCCCCTCACAGACCCGAAGATTGTGCCATTGAGACAGATCCCTCGGCAGTAATTCCCTTTGGCAGAATGTTTATCCTTTCAGAACCTGAGAAAAAGGCCCTCCGAGAATACCTGGACATCAATTTGGAAAATGGCACCATAAAACCCTCAAAATCTCCAGCGGGTGCCTCATTGTTCTTCGTTCCTAAGAAGGATTCCAAGGAACTCAGACCCTGCCTCGACTACCGTGGTCTAAATCAATGCACCCTCAAAGATAGGTACCCTCTGCCTCTGATTTCAGATATCCTGGAAGCTGTCAGAGGCGCCGTAATATTCACGAAGTTGGACCTCCGGGGTGCCTATCACTTAATCCGTATCCGGGAAGGGGACGAATGGAAGACCGCCTTTAGAACGCCCTTTGGTCACTTTGAATATCTAGTCATGCCCTTTGGATTAGCTAATGCCCCTGCAGTTTTTCAACGTTTCATGGATAGGGTGTTTTCTGACATGCTTTTTCTCTTTGTCATTGTCTATCTAGCTGACATTTTGATTTATTCCAAGGATCCCTTGAAACATGAAGAACATGTCATGGCGGTACTACAACGGCTCCGTGAAAACAATCTCTTGGTCAAACCTGAGAAATGTCTTTTTCACGTGACTTCAGTTCATTACCTTGGATTCATCCTCAGCCCAGAAGGAGTTGGAATGGACCCTTCAAAGGTAAAGGCCATACTGGCCTGGCCTGCTCCTACATCGGTGAAACAGGTTCAGTCTTTCTTGGGACTTGCTAACTTTTATCGAAAGTTCATTCCTACCTTTTCTGAGCTCGTCCAACCGATCGTTGCTCTGCTGAAGAAGGATGTTCCCTTCATCTGGTCTTCCTCGCAAGAGAAGGCTTTTCAACGCTTGAAGACGCAAGCCCCCGTCCTGACTCAGCCTGACTTAGATTGCCCTTTCATACTGGAAACGAATGCCTCCAACGATGCCATAGGAGCAGTCTTGAAACAGGTGCTTGAGGACAAGATGGACCACCCAGTGGCTTACCTCTCTAGAACCCTAACAACCAGCGAAACCCATTACTCTGTCCTGGAAAAGGAGCTGTTGGCAATCCGCCAAGCCTTCACAGAATGGTGACATTTACTCCTGGGTGCTAGATATCCAGTCCAGGTCCGTACGGACCATCGAAATCTACAAATTGTCCAATCGATGGAGTGCAGGAACAGTCGTCAGGCGCGTTGGGCCTACTTCTTCGCCCAGTACCAATTCCAAATCACTCATGTTCCTGGATCACAAAACGTTATTGCGGACGCCTTGTCCTGACGTCCTGACTATTTAACCACTGAAGATAGGACCTATCCTACAATGTTTCCCAACACAATCTTTATAGCTCAACCTCTTGGAAGAGATACAAGCCAAAACCCAGTCCTCTGACCTCTGGAAGGACGTCTCTAGGAAGAATCCCTGGAACTTAAGAATCAAGGAAGGATACTTATTCAAGGACAATGCCTTGGTCATTCCCACACCGAAACTTCAACATAAAATAATAACTCTCTGCCATGATACTTTTCATTCTGGACATCGTGGTGTAACCAACACGCTCCGTCTTATACAAAGACAGTTTTGGTGGCCGGAAATGAAATGCAAGGTACAAGAGTACATCAAGACCTGCACTGTCTGCAGTCAGAATAAACACGACAATAAGAGACTGGCGGGCCTTCTATTGCAACCTACACTGCCAACAAGACCATGGGAATGTATAGCTACAGACTTCATCGTGGAATTACTACCTTCCCGGGGTTACACGACCATCATGGTAACCATAGACTTGTTTACTCATATGGCACATTTCACGCCTCTCTATAAACTTCCTTCCTCTTCAGAGCTCGCAGGAATTTTCCTAGAACACATTTTCCGTCTTCATGGACTCCCTTCCAAGATCATATCGGACCGAGGACCGTGATATATTTCACAATTCTGGAAACATCTCTGTCGTGTTCTAGGGATTCAACGTGCTCTTTCATCTGGATATCACCCACAGACCAACGGGGCCACAGAACGTGTTAATCAAACCCTGGAGCAATATCTTCGTTGTTTCGCAACCAAGGTACAGGATGATTGGTCCCTCCTTATACCCTTGGCCGAATTTGTCTATAACAATTCAGATCACTCAACGATCAACGTTAGCCCCTTCTATTGCAGTCAAGGTTTTCATCCCTCCGTGTTACCTTCAGTTCTACAACATCCAACTCCAGTACCTTCACTTGATTCCTGGATTGAAACTCTCCTCAACATCCACAAGGAAGCCAAGGAACAATTGGGAAAGGCCCAGATTCGCACTAAGCAATATGCTGATTCCAAAAGAAGACCAGCACCCTCCTATTCTATTGGTGATTGGTGACCAGGTCTGGTTGTCCTCAAAACTATTACCACGACATCTACGCCCTAACAAGTTAGCCCCCCGATATTATGGTCCATTTTCCATAAAAGAATTCATCAATCCTGTTTCTTATCGGCTCAAGCTACCAGACTCCTGGAAGAGAATACATCCAGTTTTTCACACTTCTCTACTCAAACCCTACATCCACTCCACCCGGAAAACCGGCAGACCCAGTCCTGTGATTGTGGACAATCGGCTGGAATATGAAGTATCCAGAATATGTGACTCCAGGACCAAACGGGGTCGGCTTCAATACCTGGTCGAGTGGAAAGGCTATCCTCCTAGCGAGAGAACATGGGAACCACTATCCAACCTAAACACCCCTCGATTGCTGAGAAGATTCCATCTCATACACCCTGGCAAGCCTGGTGGGACGGGGTTTCGGAGGAGGCATGCTGTCATGAACCATGGACATAGCCCCTTCTGGTCTTCCTGGTCCTGGTCCAGACGGAGAGTGTGCTCCTTGATACTTCCAACATGGCCGTGCCCAGTGCCGTGTTCTGTACTGGCCTGTACGTCAGACACGGCACGTTCTATAAATGGGCCACGCCCCAGCGCCTCCGCGCGTCTCAACGCTATCTCTAGGTAGTGTCTCGATGTGTGTGTGCTGCTCCGCGTTACCCTTCCAAGTTCCTGGCCAACTCCCTTATTCTTTCTTCCCTTTTCCCCTGTTTCCAGTATCTCTTACCTTTCTTCGATCCTCTTTCTGGACGTCCTGGAATACGCGACTTCCTGGAACTTTGAACGCTCGCGCTGGAGTCAGACTCGACTCGCGCGCACTTATACAAGTCCCGGTCCGGCCGGGAGAAGGAGTCCTCCACGGAACGCCACAAGAAGAGAACTCAGGTGAGCCGGGTGGAAACCTTTGACAGTTTACACGGGCTGTGCAGACAGAGCATGACAGGTGTGAAAGGCCAGAATGTTTGGGGGCTAAATCTGGTTTCACCATGAAGCAAGAAAGCAATATAACTAACGACTAATTTCACACAAACAGCACCAGACCCGGACCTGCTACACATGAGAGGTCTCAATAGAATAGGAGATCATGATGCCTTCAGATGCACAAGACGAGGAACATGAAGGTGTTGCGCTATGACTCACAGGCAGCAACGGATCCAGACCATACACAATGCCATTCCAATTAACCATCTATGTTTTAAATAGTTTGTTATAGATGATACATTGCAGGTCACCATGAAGTGCATTTCTCACAGTACTGACATTACGAGCCCTAATAGAACAAGACCAACAACATAGCAAATGAGTCACATATTCCACTGTGAGATCACAATATAGACAACAGGCACTAGTTGGCATGTCCCAGTACGATTTAAATGCACCTAGTGGAAGTATACCCACACATAATTTAACAGGCAAGATCTTTTCAAAGTAAGTCTCTGGAACCAGAGCCCTTTTGAGATAAACATAGTAATATAGCCATACGGACCGTGGAATGGGGCATTTCGCCTTGTGCCATAACGTGTTGATGGGTCATTATTGCAAGTGATAATGACCCCTCCATTGGTCTATAAGGCTAGTAGCATATAATGGAATTAGCTCTGCACGTTTTCGAGTTTTGGTGGTGAAACTTTACAATCAGTAAAGTAAATCGGCAGCTGAGTTAATACATTGAACGTGGCTTTATTTTGTAGTAATGAAAGAGCATGGTTTTCCTCATAAATTAAGCATTTTAATTGACAACGTGGTTGAACTAAAACAGGTTTAACATGAACATACATTTGCTATGTAAAAGTAAACAGTTCCTCTATAAGAAAGTAAAAACATTTTCCTATATGTTAGATTTCTCTTTCACGTGTTAAATACGATGTTGCAAAAACAAATGGTCCTCTCAGAAAGGAGGTGTCTAGTTGAAAGAAATTGTGCCGGTAAATGGCATTATTCTTTCCTTGTCTTCTTTTGAAGACAGCGGGACTCAGGCTCAATTGATCATTAACGTGAATGCAAGGCATAATACCCAGAGGTTTCTAAGCCCGGACCTGGGGATCGAACCTGTGTTGCTTCGTGTCGTCTTGCTTCCAAGGCGAGCACGTTGTCGCTGAGCTATCCTCCCGAGACGAGGCAAAAGATGGCACCCACACTTGTAGGTTGCCATTTGGCATCTGACCTAAATACACATCACATTCCACAGCAGAGCTGACTCATAGAAGCATATACGTGTGTGATATCAATTTGGATGTGGAAGTCATGATCATAAGAAGTTCCATGAACTATGCCTAAACTCATGCCCAGATTTATTTTAGAGTTTATCCTGCCACCATCATTGGCTACTTGTGATCATCGTAGTTTTGGTACAAGTGGGCATATCTAAAATGATGCCCCTGTGCTGCAGATCAGGCTACAGGTGCAGCAGAGAACAAGTACACTATGCTTTTGGCATGGAACTTATTAAAGAGCGCAATCTGATCAGTAGATTACCCTTTCAGAGATGGAATTGCCCACATAATTGTATTTATTAATAGAAATGAAAAAAGCCATGGATTTGAGCCCTTGCCAGATGGCAATTCATCACAATCTATAACTGCATGGTCCAGAAATATTTCTTGAGACTTGTGTATGGTTAGCTTTTAACTAGTATCTTTTTACACACCTATCTTTAAGAATAAGAAAACATGATGATGTGTGGGGATCACTTGTTTTCATTAGTGTCAATCTTGACAATGACAAATGCCATATCATCTAGAATCATATACTATTGTAAACTAGCTAGTGTCTTAAAATTGCTCTGCCAAAGCAACAGAGAATGTATAGTTTTCCTTATCAAGCTTTTTGGATCCACAATTTTTGAGTTGATATAGGCGCACTCGTGTTTGTTGACAAATACAGAGTGTCATGACATGTAATTTAAAGTGTCTATACAATTGATGTGGAATATTGCCTGCTACAAGTGGAGATATTAAGAACACACATTGCTGATTTGTGTAACTGGTCCAACAGTTGATGACCTAATGCTTCTCAGTTCTTTTTAAAGTCTGTACGTCCAAGTGCAATATAACATTCTTTGTGACATAATGTTTTGAATACAGGTTGTTGACCATTGATTATTGTAGAAGATCTTCAAATAGAATTATATGTTTTCCTCCAAACAGTTCCAATCTTAAGGATTCCCTGCATTCTGAGGTGCACAAAGGTTAGTATTCAGTTAGAAACCATGTTGACCTCATCTATTAAGGGAACCTGAATTTGATGTAAAATTCTGCCCACTTCAAATGCCGCCTCTACTGCCACCCAGGGACTTGCCAGACTCAACAGACTTCAAGCCAGAACTAGAACCAACCACCAAGTTACCAAGCCCACCACAACCACAGATACTCTTACCAAACCCGACACCACATCTAATAACCACCAAGTCAAAGACCTCTCCAAAAAACCCTTCAAACCATTCATGATGACCAAAACTACTAATCAGCCACCAATTTAGGAAATACTCCACCTCAAGATCCTACCTCTACGGTCAAAGGCACACTCATTAATGTGCGCTCCGTTGGAAAGCACGCCATAGAAATACATGACCTCATAGTGGACCAACAACTTGACATTCTGGTAGTCACCGAAAACTGGCGACACCCTGCCGCAGGCCCGCTCCTAGCCATTGCTATCCCATCAGGATACAGCATCCTTAGGACAGACAGAATCAACAACCAAGGAGGCAGAGTCGCCCTCATATCCAGAACCACACTGCAAATCAGAGCGTGTCCAGTGGAACAAATACAGGGCTATGAACGCCTTTTAGTTAAATTTACTTCCAACCCCAAATCCACCACCAACTTCCTGGTAGTGTACAGATTACCAAATAAAAACACTGACCTTACCTGGACATCCCCTTACTGCTAACGCCCATCATCAAGCCCAAAACCAAATGCATCATCCTCTGAGACATCAACCTAGGCTTTAGCGATCCCCTAGATCCTGACACAACTGCCTTCTACGCAGCTATGCTAGATATGAACTTCACTCAGATGATCAATAAACCCACCCACTCCAAAGGTAGAACTCTGGACTGGATCCTCACCCTCAACTCTCAAATTACTATTGACTCTATCCTCCCCGTAAACTGGTCAGACCATTTCATCATCAATTTCACGTTGGAACATAACACCACTAAACAGACCATTCCCAAATCACTTGACTCCTTTGAAACTAGAAACATCCAAAAGCTCTCAAGAGATAACCTCTCCCCTGTCCTGAGCACAGCCTAAGCCAACATAATACTAGTTTAAGGAGGAATTAGTCTCCCTTTGACACATAAAAAGATTGCTTGAGCACCTCCATAGAAAATCTAACACCCCTGATTCAGCAAAGGCCTTTGAAGAAGCGAATGAAAAGTACAAATCAGCTATAATCTCCCATAAAGCTAATGTTTTCAACCTTCGGATCACCAATGCTAACTCCGACAGCAAAGAGTTGTTCTCCATCCTCAGAGAACTAGAGAATCCACGTCAAGTCATAGCACCCAACAATGCCAGCAAAGCATGGTGCACTACAATACACAATGCTCTAGCCTCTAAAATACTGTTGCTACAAAAGAAAATTGATGGTAAAAAAAACTCTCATAGCTGAAAAAGTAACAGTGAAACCCCCAACACCTCTACATGCACTCCTGTTCACTTCACCCCAGTCTCAAACAAAGAAGTGTTAGACACAATAGCCAAACTCAAAGCCTCAAATTGCAAAGAAGACTGATTCCCATCCCACCTAGTCAAACTCTGCGCCCCCACTCTATTACCCATCATTACCAAATGTTTTCATGCATCCGTTAACTCAAATACAGTTCCTACAAGCATCCAGAAAGCCTGGGTAACACCCTTACTAAAAAAACCTACCCTGTATCCCTCCATCCCTACTAATTACCGACCAATTACCACAGTCCCATTTCTCCTGAAAATAATCGACAAAATAGCATACTCCCAAATACAAAACCATCTAGAACATTACCAAATTTTGGGGGACCGACAATCAGGATTCCGTCCTAACCACAGTACGGAGACAGCCCTACTCGACCTGCACAGTATGGCTGCCAGGTTAGGGACCAAAGGAACTTCTTCTGGATGACGTCATTAAGGGGGGCGTAGGTCTTGGATCATCCTCCACGCTCCACCTTTTGCTTTCTTGATTGGGTAAATGCAGGTGTTACATGGCGAGTCTGAGGGTACTATTATTCCTTGGGCCAGCAATGCACTTACTGTCTCTTTTATCCCTTCTTCTGCTTCTCGGGACAGGGGGTATTGTTTTACCCTTGGCTAAATGGCTCCCGGTTTGAGTTTTATTTAACTGGTGTGACTCCATGCAATAATCCCACGTCATGGGGGCCTGTGGTCCACAAATTACTGGGCACGGATTTCATATCATCATCAAAGAAGGAAGAAGGTGCCCCCATCACTGCCATCAGTTGTACTGGCACCTGCCTTTCTTGTATCATGATATCACATGGTATGGCTATCTCCATTATTATCTCACCGTCACTTCCTGAGTCTGAAAAAAGATCTTCATCAGATAGATCTTGCAATGCAATGTCGTTATTGATGCACAGTACCGTGCGCCACTCACCGCCGTGTATGTCCATTGCAATGATGGCTATTCTTTTAATTGAGATCTGGACTGCATGCAAATCTAGGGACATCACTGTCCCGGGCATAATCTCTGGGCGGGCTATTGGTCGGAAGATTAACTCGCGGGTACTCGCTAGTCTAGCTTTTTCAATTCTGGGACCACCCTTGCTAATGTTTTCAGCCCTTGAATGAATACATCAGGATCTGCCGGTATACCGCGCACTTCTGGTGCTGTTGTTCGTGCATGCACTAACAGCATTACGCGCATGTGACAGATCCCTGGAGTTGAACAAACTATCCCTCTCTTTGTGAAGGAGATAGTCATATTAAGCTTACTGAGGAGGTCCTTTCCCAGTCAGTTAATCGGGGACTGCTTGTAGTACAATAGGGGTGCTCTCACGGTTTTACCCCCCACGGAGACATCTACATCTTCTGTGTAAGGAACTTTGACAACAGCCCCAGAGAACCGCGCTTCTCCAATTTATGATTAGATAGCGGAAACCGACCTTCATGTAAACATGATTTTTCGGCTTCCGAGTCCACCATAAATATGAACTGCTTGTTCCCTATCTGCACCCCTACCTCTGCTGCATTGCAGGTCGTAGATAGTACAGGACACGCAAGTGCTCCCTGTGGGCTGTCCTATGCTTGATGTCTCATGTTTCCCCCTTAACTAAAAACATTACCGGATACCACTGCCACTCCACCGTATGGTGCAGGCGTGCCGTTAGCTGTTGTGGCGAAAGGGTTGTTCTGTGTGTATTGCATGTGCTCGCGGCTTTGTGGATGTTGTTGTACATTGCAAGGTGGTTCTCTACGTTGCTCTACATACCCTTGCTCTGATTGCCCTTGTGCCCCTCCCATTGGTAATGCATATGGGCTTCCCGGGTGAGGATGACCATAGGGTTGATCGTCTTGGTACACATTATTTGGTCTGCTTCTGCATTCCCGTGAGAAATGTCCCCACCTACCGCAATTCCAACAGTTCCTGTGTACCCCTCTAGGACCCTGCCCTCCATACTTGCCATTTCCCCCATACCCTTGACCACCCCCTCTGTGTCCTCTGTACCCACCTCGTCCTCCTCGGGGGGCCCACACTTGCCACTGCGGTCCTCCGTACTGCTCCTGCCCGTTCCACTGTGGCTGCCCATTGCCTGCCCAATTTGCTGCTATCCTCCCCTGTATCACTACCAGTCCCTCCTCCTCCTCCTCCTCCCCCTCTCTGTCTTGGGGGAGTGCCACTACAGCTGCGGCGACCTTCACCAGTTTTGTCTGTACTAACTTCGCCTCATATGCCAAACTTTTTTGGATGATGTCTTTCTCCCTCTCCTTTATTCTTTTGCAGTGTTTCACTATTATGCTTTGTATTTCTGGCCACCCTTTTGCCTCAATCCCTGTTATTTTGTCGAGTGCTTTCTGTACTTCTTTTGGGAGTCCTCTTTTTATTATAAAGTAAAATAGGGTTGTACCTGTCTCGGCTCTCCACATCTCCTGCACCCGAAAAAAAGAAATCCATAGCGTCCTCCCCATCATTCATTGTGCACTGCATTACTGACTGTAAGTCTGGTGTGTCTGGGAATGTTTCCCTCAATGCATCCCATACTCTTGCACGCACTGTGTTAAAAGATGCTCCATCATGTCGATCACAATCCAATGTTACTCCCGAGAAACCAGCTTTTGCCCACACTCTATCTGCCTGATCACCTACTGCCGATACCAGTAAGCTTTTAACATCACCTACCGCCAATGGCACTCCTGCGGTATGTAATTTGGCCTCCCACCTCCCCTATGTATCAATGGGAGTTGCAATTTAGTCTTTGTCATTTTGCCAGTACTCACCTTCAATACTTTCTTCCCTAACGTTGCTGTTCTTCTCACTCTATTCCTTAACCTTCCTGTCCACTCCTCTTCCATTGTTCTTCCCAGGGGCGTTTTGTCTCCTCTACCTGATCTTCCTCCCGCCGCAACACCTAACCTTCCACTTTCCTGTTCTTCATCCTTGACATCGCACCATAGTTATTCCGTCCCCCCAATAGCCATTCCCTCCTCACCTGTGTTGTCTTCCAATTCCTATGGCCCCAGTTCTATTATTCGAGTTGGTTCTTCCTGAATTCTAAATAGTATTTCCCCTTTCTTCCATCCCTCTTCAGATGAATTGTCGAGTGCCCTTGCCCTAGGTGTTTGCTCTGTACTTGTAACACTGGTTCCACTCTGTTAATATATGTCTCTTATTCTAATCAGTTCATCTCTGGCCATTGGTGCTTACCTGTCCACGTTGTCGGGGGCACTCATATGGTGGCGGGGCAGTTGGTCGTGGGGTGACTGTTGGGGCCGCGGTGGGCACCTTCTGCTGGCACTGGTTTGTTTAAGAGGGGGTATAATCGTGTTACCTCTATAGATCCTTCTTTTCCTATATCCTCCCTTCCATTTTCCTGTGTGGTTAGGTGAGTGTCAGTGGTAGTGGGCTGATCAGGTACTGTCTCTTCCTTTTTGATTGGAGGCACCTCTTCAAATACCCTCCACAAATCTAATATCTCTCTTCTATTATGAAATTGTTTTCCTTTGTATTTTATGAATATGCACGTGGCTACCATATCCAAGACACTTTTATTAAATGATCCCCCTTCTGGTCAGACCTGGGGTAATCCTTCTCCTTTTACTTCTGTAACCCACTGGTCATGATACTTTTTTATGTGTTCTGCATAACTAGGCACATTTTTACAAATGTGGGCCAGGGGTGTCTCCGCCCCCATATTGTACTCCCGGTGCTCACCTTTCCGTACTTTTTTGTGTCTGTCCCTGTGACTTATGTGTTAGTGTGTATGTATCCCTTATCTCCGACATTTCTTGAACATGTACAAAAAAAAGGCTTTCTCGCAATATCACTATTTTCAGATCTTACCGGGTCACACTTACAATGACCATATTACCGAACCGTTTAACATTTCTAATTGGACATCACTTCTTGTGCAATACAATTCTCTAAAACATTACGCGCTTAACATGTGCAACATGGAACTGACGTTTAACAGACATACAACACATAACAATTACCCCCCTCCCCTTTTTCTTGCCGTGCACTTATCTCCCCACCAAGGCCTCCTGACCTTTACCCACTACTTGTCCCTTCACCCTTACGTGCTATGACACCTTCTCTAGTGTTTGAGGTACCCAAAAAATGAAAAGGAAAAGAAAAGCAGTTTCTAATGTATACACCGTGTCTCCCTATTTTCAGACACCTTTATTTTATTCTCCACTATTCACTTATTCCCAGCACTAGTTGAGATAGCACTATGCGGCGCCGCCTTATACCCCTTATACCCCCTTGCAGAGCTAGGTTCCCGTCTTTATCTTCCCTTATTTCACCTTTTTTTGTCCTAATGACCATATGCAGAGAAAGTAAAAGTAAATATAAATAGCACTAATAGTTGAAAGTACCCCTTAAATGACCTTGTATACTCTGGCTCCCTTCCCTTCACCTTTTATAATCACTCGCACTTAGTACTCACGTGCCCGTCTTGAATCGAGATTCTCCGGACTGGGTCCATCCAGGCGGCGCTGCCTCACACTCAATGGCCGCCCCCCGTCTCCGGCGAGTGGTACTAAAAGATTTTTTTTGGAGTGGGACTCATACCCTTTGGCCTAATATGTGCGCACGTCTAAGCGTACCAGTTGCCGTAGGCGGGCAGCTCTCTTGAGCGGGCGCACCATGCGTCTCCACTGCCGCCCGGAATTTCTCGTTCCAGAGGGGGCGATGCAAGAATCAATCACGCCTTCGGGGTCACCACTGAAACCAAGCATCCCCAAAAGGCAGTACCCTCCCCGCAATGAGAGGCAATAAAGGACACACCCCAGGAGGGAATGAGACCAAGACCAAGTGCGGGTGAATGTAAAGAGTTCTTTATCTAATCAAATAGGGCATGCAAAGGACTCTGCAAGCTCCGAGAGCGCTCTGTCTGACAATAGCAAAGACAGTAATATTTATTACAATAATCACGTCACAACGCAGGATATGTTTTTTTTTTGTTTTAACTTTTTTTAAATAAAACTGCAGCTTAATTTAATCAGAAATGTAGTATGCATATTTTTATGGTGCTGGTTGATAGTTCAAAAGAAATGTTAGACAGAACCCTTGCATACATTAACCATGCTTCAGTGTTTTGAACAGTTATATATTACAGGCTGTTAGCATTCACATGGGTCTTGAGAACCAGTGTGTACAGTGGTGGGTATTTAAGGGTCTGTTTATGGGAAATAGCTTCACACAAGAAGAAATACAGACTCAAACCTGATGTATTCTTCTGCTGTGATGTTATAGCCGTTAGTTATTAAGTTTATCATACTCTGCCGTGACCTTACAGCAGGACAATACAGTATTTGAAAATGGCAATAGTTGCTAATTGTTTTTTATGGAAGCCATGCACACTTCCTTTCTGAAAGTTAAAGTCTTTTTAGGTGACGTTTGGGCCAAACAATTAGTCCTGGGATAGTTAAAAACCATTCCCTTTGTTTCAGGACGAACCATTTGAGTGATGGCTGTGTAGCACAAACTGGAGCTCTATAATATATCTTATAGTGGGTCAATCATTTAAAATATGAACTTATTGTTTGTGAATAATAAAGATTCCTATTGTTAAATGCGTGTCTTTGGCTGATTGAGCTTTCTGTTGAAATCAGGAAGGATTCATATTGTTGTCGAATTTATTGCAAATGTTTGTCAAAACATTTACATATTAATGCCGATGAGAGTGTGTTTCACACATTTCAATGTACCCCTAGAATTCACAAATGCTATGTTGTTTGAAATCTGCAGAAATTACACACATTACCCTGGTCCTTTTGGAAATAAGCACAGTGGTTTAACAAACAAGTATAAGGTCATTTATGTCCATGTAATACATTTTTATGTTAGTTTGGCTTGAAATTATGCTGTTATGCTTTTACTTTCATCTACCAAAAAGAGATAGAAATGGTTTTATATTTCTGTTTACAATTAAAGACCTGTCATTATGATATGAGCTCTCAACACGCATGTTGGTGCTGGGATATTTTCATACATTAATGTCGGGAGTATGCTTTCAACACTATTGTATACAAGGAGGATGGTCAGCACTTCTTTTGCATGGGCACACATCCCCCAGGAAATTTGCAGATCTCTTTTGTGAATGAGGTGACCAGCACTTTCTTCCAAGTGTGGAAAGTAAAAATAAGTGCATCCTCTGTGCTTTGTTTTACTTGCTCCATTTTATGATAATCACTCCATAGGGTGTATCTTGCAATTCTCATTGGTATTTAGGTTGTTTGGTTGTGGTGGCATGAGATGAGATGTGCCGGTATATTTAAACATGATCCTGCTTCCACCATTTGCTATTACTGAAATTGGTAGCATGCACTTTAAATAACCGCTCTATATGCAAACATTGAAAAACTCTCAATTTGTATATTTTTATATGAAATATATGAATGAAAATGCTATAAAGTATTTCCCAAGGAAAATGTTCAGTACATGATATCTTAGAAAGTATAAAAGAGTACTGATATGTATATATATATATATATATTGATATACATATTATTGCATCTTGTAGAGCAGAATATAATGCATTATTTTCGAGATTTTTAAAGTTTGCATTCTAGAGTGAATTTCAGTAGTTATAAGAAATAGTAGAAGGGACAATTTTATCATCTGCACAATGTTGTTTTCAATCAATGTTCTTCTTTGTTACTGCAATAAAAACAAATAACTTTGAAACACAGGGCGTAACTTCTTTCTGTGTTGGATTGTTCTGGGCATTTGGGATGCTAGCTGAGACATTCCTTTTTATGATTTGCACAAGCTTTAATACATTGATAGTTCTGAAGTTTTGGCTATTTTGTATGGTAGGTTTGTGTGGCAGGTTTGTTTCAGGTATGCTTGAAGGCCTTTACCTTGGTTTAGGAGGAGTAAATAGGTGGATGTCTTTGTCTCATGTAGGGGATTTCTCAAAGGCATGTTCTAGTGGGTACATTATTTACCTCATGTACTATATTATATTATAGGTGTTATGGCTTGACCTTCACATTTTTGACCTAACACACTTCAACTGTTACACATAAAATAAACAATAATTACCAAACAATGAATACATCAATTAATATTTCCATAAAATCCCAGATTAAACATACAAGAGAGATAATGAGTGCTGCACAGCTCATTACTTATACAATTGGTCTTCACATTTAGGAAATATTTCCATAAAAATGTTGGTAGTAGCAAAAATTAGAGAAGCTTCATACAGAGCCATGATCCTGTTTCAACGTTCTATTTTGTTAATACAACTTATATCATGGAAACCTTTCTCAAAATAAAACGGACATTTACAGACTAGAACTTTACATTCCACCATCAAATGATGTAAGTTTTTATACAACTTTAGTAGCTCTTCACAATCTAATTACCTTTAAGCAAGCTTCCTAACTTTTGTTAGTAGGGAGAAGATTTACAGCCTCATGACAAGTTTGGTGGTAAGTGGTAAAATTGGCGGTAACTGAGTTAACACCAATTTGACCACTACACCAAATTATGATGTTGGGTTTTGGGTGGAGGATTTATCTGCAGGAAAACCCTGGAGATACATGTTCCCACTCACTGCCAGAAAATTGTCAGAATTGGTAGAATTAACGCAGCAGTAATTGTGCCGTGGTTATTCTGCAAAAAAAGCCTCATTGAGTCCAATGGACCCAAAATAAATAGGTAATTACACCGCCACCAACAATTTTATTCAGGCAGAAATTCTGCCTGCCCAAGTGGTGGTAACAGTATTTTGATTTTGTGGCGGATTTACCGCTGAATAACTGCCTAATTCATAATGAGGCTGTTAATCTTTTGTCTTAAAACAGGTCCTATGCCTTGAGTCAGGAAATGTCTTCATGTAAAAAGGAAAACAGTTTAGTGACTTTGCTGTATCTAAAATTTGAACATATAAGTAATAACTCTATATGCTTTCACATGTTAAAATCCAATCAGCAGTCCAAAGTGTTTGCTGGATATACATAAGCGTGGAGATAAGCGTTTCTACATTTCTCCCCGACACATAAAATAACGTGTGACCATGGTCAATCCAGTGGCTTAATTCATTACCTGTTCCCTTGTTAAATGCCATATTTAAGACACTAAATAGAGAGCCTTCTGTTGGAACAAGTATTTTCCTACTTAGAGTCAGGTATTTCCAGCTTGCTAGAGTTGTAAGTGATATCATACCCATCTTATATCATACTACAAGAACTTGCCTCCAAATTAATTCTTTAAATCTGTGCCAGATAACCCCATTGCTAGGACTCATTACTTCACCACCATACATGAGATTAGGCACCATCATATCCTTTAAAAATGTAGTAGCAGGAATTAAAGAGAGTGCCAAAATTGCATACGAATTCTTTTGCCTTGACCTGGAGTGCATTTCTCAAGAAGCTCTGCAAATGAGTCACAATTCTGTTCCTTACATACATTTGGAAACCCAAATAATTAAACGAGGGGGCAACGTCTAGTGTAGTTTTATATAAGATCCAGTTAAAACCTTTCCTTTTTTCCCCATAATTAGGGCTGAAAATGAGAATCATACTTTTTGCTGGGTGAATACTTAAGCCATTGTCCTTCACGTATGTACCCAAAGGCAACAGTTGGCACTGAAGGCTGATAGGGGTGAGTTCCAGCAAGAACAGAAAATCAGCATACACAAATCAATTGACCTTGGTATTCCAAAATGTTGGAGGTAAGGATCTTGGCTGACTTAAGGACTCTTCGATATTGACTACTAGCAAAAGTACCCATTCTCTGAACGGGTTCTGTAGACGGACATGATAATACTGATCCTGTAGGTCTCAGTTTCAATTTGCTTATCGCATGATGTGCTTTGCACCTTGAAGTAACCTGCACTGAGAAGGGGCACATGTGACTGGCTGACATACCCCAGAGCAGACGTTGGGGTGAGGCGAGAGTTGATGTGTTGCCGCATATTGGTGCCTTCTGTGCTCTCTCCCTACCTGTTGGCATGGTTCAGTTTGTTGCGGTTCACGTTTCTTGGAAACTGTTCATCCTAGGCCTGGACCTCAAGTTGTGTTCCTTGTGTCGGGACCAGTCCTTCTATGACCACATTGATGTTTCACCGATTTCAGACAACCATCTCATGTGTGAAAGTGCTGAAATCTGGGGAAAAAGGTGGGGTATACAAATATCATGTAGCTAGTAATCTCCGCAGGGTCCTAACAAGTAACTATCCAAAATGTGGTGCAGATTGGTGAAATGCTGTGGAATTGTATAATTCAGATATATCTGTTTGGATTTCCCATTAAGGTATTTTCCAGTTTCTTTTCTTTATCACCGGGAGTGTTATGTTTTTGGGCGTTATGTGGCTTAGAGTTTGATGGTGAATGGAATCATATTATGTTCGCTCAACGTGATTGGTACCTTTGGGGTGGCGGTCTAGAGTCCATCTCTGCAGAAAATTGAGTCTAAAGTGTGTACAGCTCTATGGGTGCGAACATTTACTATTTGTTTAAAATGAAGGGTTTCCATTAGGGTGTGGAGGGTGTTTGCTGTGTTTTAATTTTCTCTTTTGAACCAAATGTTGAAGCCCCCCAGAACAATTATGTTGTCAATGTTTGTAGAGCGGTTGGCTATGGCGTCAGTGAGATTTGTGACAAACTTGCAGTTGTAGGTGGGCGGTCTGCAGATCAGAAGGAACAGTAGGTTGGATTTATCATTGAGTTTAAAATTGTCTAAGAGCAATTTGCAGTCTTCTATATCATTTGAGGGCAGGGGTGTTACAGATGTGATGTTTTTTGTGCTAGAGAGATTCCATTTTGTCTGTTAGAGTTAATTAATTTGTATTTCCCAGATAGCCTTGTTTCTGTGAGGAAAAGTGTGTCTAAGTGTGTCTGTGCTGCCATCGTTTCTGTGTTGTTCTTGGCCATAGATCGGACGTTGAGTAGACTGCAGTGTAGAGTGTGCAATTTGGCATGTTCTGTGTTAAGTGTAATTTCTAGCATGTTGGTTTTGGTTGATCACCATTTATTCTTTGTCTCCCTGCATTTTGCTACGTGCACAGTTGAATAATCTGTCCCTTTGTTGAGGAGTTGCCCAATGGGTTTCTCTTTTCTGATTCATTGTAGTGGGGTGTGTGAGAAACCTGAGGGTATTCTCACTCCTAGACCGCTTGGATCCTCTTAGCAGGTGGCCAGGGAAAGCTCATCACAATTGGATCCCGGCTCCTGGGGGCTGAGATGCGAGGGAGGATCTCCTGGGTGCAGGGGACTTGGGAATTGTGAGTGGGGTACCCTCGGGTGACACATGGAATCCCCCTTTTCCTAGTGAAAACCAACCTAACCCTTCCTCAACGTTTATGGGCAATTGTAAGCCAGCTCCCCTAATTTTTCCACAATTGATACTTGACAGTACTGGGACGAGGAAGATACCTGCTAGGAGCAGTAAACATCAGGCATTTTCCTTTAATGTTGGTGGGGCAAGGCTGATTGGTCGTCCACACCTGCAGCCGGTTAAAGAGCTGCAGGTGTATACATGGAGCCCGACCAAGTGGCAAAGGGGAAATGACAGCAGAAAGACCAGGAGGCGGGTGCATGAAGCAAAGGAACCTACAGCATGGTGTGGGAGTTGTGACTCCCTGGTGCAAACTGGGAAATGTGAATATGGCCATGCATGAAGGCTGTCCCTTTTCGTTCTACTCAACGTGCTCATTCCCCTGTGGTGGAGGACCACCCCAGTAGTGTTGAAGGAGCAGGATCTGGAGCGCTGACGCTAAAGGAAGAAGGCTGTATGATTTGCTCTGCAGCTCAAACTCCTAATTGCGATCAGTGAGTTTCTAGTGATTGAGAAACCTGGTACACGTTTGTGAACTCTTTATTTCTTGAATACTGTGTATGAGAGTGGTTGCGTTCTTCGGGATAGCACGTTTTCAAAAGTCTCTGATACCTTTCATCTTCAATTAGAAAACCAATGGGGATATTTTGTATCAGAGTGGTCAGAGTGGTCATGTGCTTCAGAATAGCACATTATTTAAAGTCTTGTATTTGTATTTGGGAACTTATATTGTGCATATCCTGGACAGGAACCAAGCAAAGAATTGCATCTAGGCACGGATGATAAATCAGCAATGGAAAACAGATGGAGTAAGCTGCTATATTTTAAACAAGCATATACGTTTTCAATGTTTTTATGAACTCAAGCAAAGTTTTAGCTTTGCAGATTTCATAAGGTAGGGCATTCCAGGCTTTAGGCCCTGCATGGGAGATGCGACTGTCACCCCAAGTAACACATTTTGAATGGGGGACCACAAACAATTTTTGCGCAGATGAGCGCAAACAGCGTTCCATTTGATAAGCCGAGATTTTTGACCCAAGGTATCTCAGGGTTGTTCCTTGGATGCACCTACAAATCAAACAGAGGGTTTTAAACAGTACCCTTTGTTGTACTGGCAACCAATGAAGTTCTCTCTGGTATTGCGAGACATGAGAGCATCTAGGTGGGGAGGAAATCAGCCTAACGGACACATTTTGTGCAACCTGTAGACGCTACACTTGCTTCTTAGAAATACCCATGAGTAATGCATTACAGTAGTCAAACCTGGAATTTGCCAAGGCACCGACCACGATGTGACGATCATTAGATGGAATCAGTGGAAACAGTGGTTTTAACAGTCTGAGCTGATAGTATACAGACTTTATTGTATCGTTTATCTGCTGGTTGCAACGAGGTCTGCCTGCCAAGTGCAACCAAGATTTCTAACTTTTGAGGCAAAGGATGTCTGTGCCTCAAAAGGCTCAGGATAAGGCACTTGTGACATGGTTGTAGCCAGTATTTTTTAGAACCGAGCAAAATATTTTCCATTTTGTTTGGATTGAGCTGGAGCTTATTGACAGCCATCCATTACAACACAATCTGTATGGCTTCCTTAGATTCAGTCAGCCATGCATAGATCTGTGTGTCGTCTGCATAAGAGTGGTAAAATAATTCAAATTCAGCAAAAATGTTCAGCAAGGGGTGAATATAAATGTTAAAAAGTAATGGCGACAAAGACGATCTTTGAGGGACTCCATATCTAACTGCCAAGAACTCTGAGATAAAAGCCCCCAACTTAACCTGTTGACAGCAATCACTTAAAAAGGAAGTAAACCACTTCAGGGAGGCATTTAAAATCTGGGCGGTATCAGAAAGTCTAGAGATGAGAATCTCAAAATCAACGGCATCAAATGCTGCAGAGGTCCAGCATGATTAACATGCTATCACCCTCGTCGACTACCTTCAAAATATTGTCCCAAACAGAGCCGTCCCGTCCCATGACCTGGTCTAAAACCAGATTCATACACATCCAAAATGCCCTGTTCTTCCAGGTGAGCCTGTAATTGGATTGTAACAATCTTTTCCAGGATCTTGGCCAACCAGGATAGACCTGCGATGGGACGATAATTTGAATAGACTTTAGAGTTCAGATTTTCTTTCTTCAACAGAGGTGTAATATATGACCTTTTTTGTTCTATCGGAATACAACCTTGCACTAAGGAAGCATTTATGATGTCCAACACGGGTGCGCATAACACTTCCACATGTGTTCTTACTAAATATGCCGGGATCGGGTCATAATTATGGCTGGTGGGTTTTAATTTGGAAAGAAGATTGCTAACCAAGTCCAGTTCCACGTGTTTAAATTTGAATTTAGAGCTCGGTAAATCATCTGACTCAGACCCTGTATCAATGTTCAATGGTGTACTGGGTGATTGCAGAGTCTCTAAGTCAATTTTAGCTCTGATCACATCAATCTGTTCTATAAAGAAAGCACTGAAGTCATTTGCCAAAGATGGGGAGGGGGCAAGGTATGGAGTAGTACAGGAAGGAGCACTAAAGTGTTTCACTGTTTCAAAAAGGGCCTTGGGTTTTTTTAAAGCGAGACCTATTTGTTTTTGCGAGCATTCAGCTTTAGCAGCAATGATGGCCTCCTTATAATTACTTAGGGCTGTTTTGGCCTCAAGTAGATCCACAGAGTATTTCGTTTTTAACTACACTTTCTCCTTTCAGCGATATTCCTTTTTCTTTAACTTTAAAGACTCGTTGAACCACTGATTGTTCTTACAACTAGACTTGATAGATCGAGTGATAGGAGGCAATTTATCACAGTTTTCTTGTGGGCAGGTCATAAGGTTGGTGTATAGTTCAACACACTCTGAATTATCTGGAAGGGCTGAGAACCCATTCATTAAGTGAGCACTCCTAATGGTGTCCATCTTTTTCTTACTGCATATAAACTGAATGTTCGGGTCACCAATTTTTCCCTTTAGTTTTGCTTTGCTAAGTATAGCAAATTCTACTAAAAATGATCAGACCATGATGGGGTATATTTTTGAGATGATTTCATAACTTGTCTCTGAACATGACTAGATCCAAACAATGACAAATTTAGTAATGTGCAGCCTAAAATACAATTGATGGTGAGCTGGCTTTAAGATAGGATTTTTAGTTATTCAATGTTGTGATGGGTGCCATATTAGAGATGACTAGTAACATTCAGACTGCTGAATGTATCAAATTATTGTACAAGATTAGAAGACACTAGTCACTTGATTCTAGCGCACCTTTTCTTAATGATCAAAAGAGACATGTATGCAGTTCCACTCTCCTTACTTCCACCCCAATGGCGCTTTCTGTTTCTCCTATCTTCTCCAACTGCTTCTCCATTGACTATCCTTCCCTTCTCACTAAGTCTGGTAGGAAGAAGTTCAAAAAGGATATCTTGGCCTACAATTCTGGTCTTCCTATCGCCGACACCTACTCCAATGCTTCCGCCAGACAGACCCTTACCGACATCCTCTTTTTCGTTCCTTCGCCAGATCTATGGACTCCTCATATGGTCTCTGTGCTCTGCCCTATCTCCTCCTCTCCCATTAATGGTGGCACTCGCTGGGAAGTTCTCATGGCTTCCTTCGACTCCTCTAAAGTCATCATTAATGTCTACCTAAAAGGCACTGTCATTGTCCAAGTCCCTCAGGGGAATCTCCTCCTCTTTGATAGGCGCTTTCCTCGCCTCATCAAGTTCCTCTCATCTCCTGGTGTCCACTCCTCTCCCCCCTTGTCTACCTTGCCCTCTCTCTCCTCCTCCTCCTCCTCCTCCTCTGCCCCTCCTAGGGCTCTTTCTCCTCCGCAGGGCGTACAGCTGATCTGTACCCCTCCCCGGAAGGTCTTTAAGGCTGGCAACCTTCTTCATATTGCCACTCTCAACTCTCGCTCTGCCGTCAAACACTCCTCTGACATCTGCCACCTCCTTGAAGAACTAGAACTTGATGTCCTTCACGGCCAGCTCTGTTACGAGCTTTGACACTCTCCTCCCAGATGGCTACAAAATCCTCTCAGCACCCAGATCCTCCCGGTCCGGTGGGGGGGTAGCCCTGGTCTTTCCTGAGTGGATTCCTGCCTCTATCATTCCCACTCAGACCTACTTCTCTTTTGAATGCTGAATGCCTTGTCTGTAGGCTTTCTCACTCGCCTACCCATTCTCTTACTGTGGTTACCATCTACCGGCCTCCTGGTCAAATCACCTCATTTCTCTCTGAGTGGGCAGACCTCTCCTCCTCCCTGCTGGCCTTTACCACTCAACTCCTCCTCCTCGGTGACCTAAATATACATTTAGACTCTCCTTGCTCCTCCTCTGTACTCTTCCGTGACCTCTGCGACTCCCTCTCCCTGTCCATCCTCCCCTCTGGCCCGACTCACTCTGCAGCAGGGCACACACTCGATGTCTTGATCTCCACTGACCTCCCCATCTGCATCCCACTGACCACTCCTCTCTCCTGGAGCGATCACTCCCTCCTCTCATCTCATCTCTCCCTCTCTTCCCCCCAAGCCAATCCTACCCAAACACTGCCACCTACCTTCTCGGACATCCGTCCCATGAAGCGTTTGTCAGTTGAGGCTTTTGCCGCCACTTTCTGTCCGCCCCTCCACCTTTGGCTGTCTCTCATCCTGATACAGCCCTGTCTCTGCTCTACTCTTCAATTTCTGATATGCTTGATGTTCTTGCCCCTGTCATGAGGATCCGTTTGAAGTCCAAAGCCAAGTGCAATTCCTGGTATGACTCTGACCTATCTACACTTAAACGTAAGTGTAGGGCAGCTGAGAGGAAATGGAGGACTTCCTGATCATCCTCTGACAAACTGGCCTGTCGCCTGCTACAAAGGCAATACCGACTTTCTGTCCTCACCAAGAAGAGAGTCCACATTCTAGCTTGTGTCTCTGCGGCATCTAACAACTCGGCCGAGCTCTTTAAAATCTGCAAGGAGCTGGCCAACCCTGCTGAAGTCTCTACCCCTCCTGTTGCCTCCCATGCTCTTTGCAATGCCCTTGCCTCTCACTTCATTCCAAAAACCCAGGACATCCTGTCCACCCTCTCCACCCACACTCCTCCTCTTCCCTCTCCATCTGTGCTTGCTGACCCTCCTTTAGCCACCCTCTCACCATCCTTCTCGTCCTTTCCTCTTTTCACCCCTGACGAGGTTGCTAGACAAGTCTGATCTATGAAAGCCTCTTCAAAACAGGTTCATCCCTGTTCCTCTAAAACCACCAAGGACCACATTGACACCCTCGTTCTGGCCCTTGCTGATTTTTGCAACCACTCCTTTGCCTCTGGATCCTTCCTCTCCCCTCTGAAGCACTCCTTTGTACATCCTCTTCACAAGAAACCCACAGCTGATTCTTCTTGTCCAGCTAACTATCACCCAATTTCCATTACTCCCTTTCTTGGCAAACTCCTGGAAAAGTTGGCCATCTCTCAGCTTAACCTTCATTCCAATTCTGTTGGCTGTCTCCATAACCACCAGTCTAGTTTCAGAGCTGCCAGAAGCACGGAAGCTGCTCTCCTAAACATCCGTGAAGATCTGCTCACCAACCTTGACTCTAACATTCCCTCTGTCATCATCGTCCTCGATCTCTCTTCTGCCTTCGACACGGTCAACCATACCATCCTGCTCAACCGTCTCCGTGAAAACTTGGGTATCACTGATCAGGCTCTGGCCTTGCTGACCTCTTTCCTCTAAGATCGACCCTCCCAGGTCCAACTTGGGTCCTTCCTTTCATCTATCTTCCTCTCTACCTGTGGTGTTCCCCGGGGTCTAACCTCACGCCCTAGCTTTTCAACCAATACCTGGCAACTTTCGCCCACTGCATTGCCATTTTCTGCTCAGATTTCCAGTGCTACGCTGACCACACTCAACTCATTTTCAGGCTGCCCTCTGCCACCTCCTCTCCCTCTCTCATCTCTGATTTCCTAACTGCCATTCAAGATTGGTGTGCCGCCAATGATCTTTGTCTGAATGCCAGCAAGACGGAGATCCTCCTCATCGGCACACCTTCACCATCGTTTCCCCTCACTCTCTGGCCGGCCTCCCTTGGCCCTCCTCCTACCCCCACCTGTGAGGCTAAGAACCTTGGGTCATCTTTGACTCCACCCTTTCCTTCTCCGCCCACATATCTAAGGTCTCTAAAAAGTCAAATTTCCGACTGCACCTACTCAGAGGTACTCTGCCTTTCCTCTCCTTCACCCAGAAGCTCATGGTATCTCAAGCTCTGGCTCTCTCTAGCTTGGACTATTGTAACAGCCTCTTTCTAAATCTACCTGCCTCTACTCTCCGCCCTCTGCAACTAATCCAGAACAGGACTGCAAGACTTGTCCTTGGCCTCAAGCCCTGGGATCGTATCTCTCCAGCTCTGTAATCTCTTCACTGGCTTCCAGTGGATGCAAGGATTAAATTCAAAACCCTCTGCATTGTCCACAAGGCTTTCTGGGGCCTGGGCCCAAAATATCTTCAGCTATCCCTCCGCAAATACCTCCCCTCTCAAGCTCTTCGCTCCTCTACCTCCAACTCACTCAGGGCCAGTCGTTTTTCTAAGAAACGGGCTGGGGGTAGATCTCTGTCTTTGGCTGGGGCCTCCCTCTGGAACAGCCTCCCTGCCACTCTAAAACATGAGGAGAACCATCTCTGGTTCCGGAAGCACCTCAAGACCTTCCTCTTTTCTTCTGCCTTCCCTCCCCCTCTCCCCTGCTGATCTGGTCTCTCTTGGCACCTTGCACCTGGCCACGCTCTGTCTTTTGGGCACAGGTACCTGCTCATCCTGTCACCCTTCCGCACTGCCTCCGGGCCACCCCTTGCACTGGGGTCTGTATCTGTACCCATACAGCCCCCCATTTTTCTTCCTGCACTTACCGGACCTACCCTGTCTGCTGCCTTAAACCTAGCACTTTAAAATTGCTGGCTGCATTACCACTGTTTGTTGCCTTTATTATTTATTTATTGTTATTTATCTGTTTCTCCTCTGCTTCGCACTTTCCACCTCTCCCCCTTCCATGCACTTTTCCCCTCCCCCCTCTCCCATGCACTTGTGCGTTCTCAATGTCACTGGGCCTAGTAAGATCGCTGTTTTGTTCTCCCCTGTTCCCCTCCCTTGCCTTGTCGCGCTCTGAAACACTTTTGTACGAGCGCGATAGAAATAAAATATCAATCAATCAATCAATGTAGTCAATTTGACAGATGATTTTTTTTTATTAATTGCATATTTCATTCTTGTAAATTTCCCTCGACACATGTTTCCCCATTGTTAATGGTTCTTCAGGAGAGTGTCATTTTGACATTTCTATCCCATTGTGATTCTTCAATTCAATGGCCCTCATTACAACACCGGCGGTAACCAATGGCGCTATTAGCACCATGGTTGCTGCCGGTATTGTAACGAGTCCGCCAATGGTAAATGGGGAAATACCGCCCCATTCCAACGTTGGTGGGGCGGTAATTCCCCATTTACCATTGGCCCTACCCCATTCCCATTTTTGCCCCATAGGGCTCAAAGGGACTGGGGAAGCCGGTAATTACGGTACCGCAAATTGCGGTACCGTAATTACCTCAGGAGTCCCTTTGCGGGTCCCTACTTTAATGGCTGGTCCAGACCAGCCGTTAAGGTCGGGAGCCACAAAGGGACCTCATAATCAGGCGTTAAGGGTTTAACGGCGCTGACACCTTTTACGGCGCCATTAAACCCTTAGCCAGGTTTGTAATGACTCCCAATATGTTAGTGATAAATGCCTAAATAACAAGTTTAATAATTGATTATGATGCTCAAAAACAGTAAAGTAAAAAAGATGATTTGTTTTGACGAAAAAAAGTGAACATAAGAATAGAAAAGAGAGAGAACAAGGCAGTACATTTTCATTTTTGTATGGTTTATGAAAAACAAACACTTTTGTGGCTTTATGCGTATTTATCATTCAAAATTCATTTGGAATGTTTGCCAAAATCCTGTTTTGTGGTTTCTCACCTTTTTTTGGAAAACAAGAAGTGTTCTTCTTGTGTTGTTCCTTAATTATTTTTCTGAGGGCACAAGAAAATTGCCCCGTGTTTGGTTCATGCAACCTTTCTTAATCCTTCCTTAATATCCTATTGGGTTTTTTATTTTTTTGAATTGTTAGCAATTAGTTGATGTCTAGAAATTAATCAGAAAGAAGGGAATGTTTCTGATTTCAATCTCTTTTAGTGCCTGGATACATGGTTATTTGGATTCAGAATGAGACTTTAGCCTTAATGGTCAAACCTTATCAGTCTTTCGTTTGCGACTGTTGGTTCAACTTTCTATCTGGCTTTCCATCGGTGGACGGGGCACGGAATGATTTAAAAATGGCTGCTTTAAATACGTATTGTGTCATGATGTTCCATACCTAATTGGGACGTTACGGACGTTCTTAGGCGCCATTTTGGATTGGGTTGGTGGTTTCTAAAAACAGAAGATATCGTGACATTGCTTGTCTAGAGAAAAACACATTATTGATATGAAGGAACCTAATAGGTTCCTTCATTTGACACTGGTGCCTATGAGAAAAGCGTGATTTGTCCGCAATGATTAGTAGTTTAGATGTATTATGCAGCGTTCCTAGACACCATTTTGAGTCGGGTTTCGTAACGATCATTCATTTAAGCCTACAAAACGTTTCTAGATGGCATTTTTAGTTAGGTTAATTTTGAGTCAGTTTAATTGCGATGTATTAATGGCACGTGATTGGTAAAGATCCAATACCATTATTTTTCAAATAATAGGTTTGATTCCTAAAAGAAGGAATTTGTTCAGCTTAATTTTATTGCAGATAAGCATGAAAGTACATTATGGATGGAAATTATTTTAGAATATAAATCTGTTTCCTATGTTGGTTCATCGATTTCTTAGATTTGGACATTGGGCTTCATTACACGGATGGCGGAGAACCATGGCGCTATTAGCGCCATGGTTCATGCTTTTAAAATACCGGCACCGCCTTGGAGGAAAGTGGAATTACCGCCCCATTCCAAGGTTGGCGGGGCGGTAATTCCCCCTTCCACCATTGCCCTTCCCCATTCCCATTTTTGGCCCATAGGGCTCAATGGAAATGGGGAAGGCGCTAATTACGGTACCGCAAATTGCGGTACCGTAATTAGCTCCCTGGGTCCCTTTGCGGGTTGGTTTTTAACGCCTGCAAAAAGCAGGTGTTAAATCCCCTAACCCGCAAAGGCACCTCGTCGTAAGGCGGTAAGGATTTACCGGTACCGGTATTTTACCGGTACCGGTAAATCCTTACCGCCATCCGTGTAATGAGGCCCATAGACTATTTGTTGGAGTGAATTCCAATAATCTTCTGTCTAGAATGTGGATCACGTTTCAATATATAAAGAGTACTGTGTTAGATTTGAAATTGTCTTAATACCATACAAATGGTCCATATTCAAAATAATTCATCAAAAAATATACATCACAAAACAGTAATAAACAATTAGAGAAAGTGTCCCAATTCCGAATCAGAATTCAGGCCTGTGTGACAACCATCAATACAGAATGCTTCTCTCTCTCTTAGATGTTTTTCAATGTTGCCACCTCTTTTCAAGCCCATAAAATTTGATTTTGTCGATGTGCGTTTCAACATGATCATTTAGAAAATGCAGTCCAAGTGGGAATCTAAAGTCTTTATTTATAATAGTGCTTACATGCTCCGAAATTCTTGTTTTCAGCATCCTGATAGGACTGCCCACATAGAGTTTAGAACATTGGGCCTCATTATACGTTTTGTGGTTGCCGTGCCTTATTAAGGGGACGGCTACCGCCAAACTCGCTTCTGGCCCCGGCACCCATGAATGGGCCATTACTGGCCTATTAGGAGATGAATGGGCCGGTAATTGCCCATTCACGGGTGCCGGTACGGCTGGCTGCCCGATCTCCATTCTGCCCCATAAGGCAAAATGGGGGTCAGGAGGATGGTTGCACCGGCACAATTCATAACTGCTTGCGGGTGCCGATCTGCATGCCTGTCAAACCACACGTGCAGTCCGGCACCGGCAAGCAGAACTCGTAATGTGGCAGAGAGGTAACAGTGGTGCCGGTAGCACTACCGGCACCGTTGTTGCCTTTCTGCCACATTCGTAATGAGGCCCATTGACATTTTATAGCATATACTATGTATTTGCTTTTGCAGTTGATGAAATCATTTATCCTGTAGTCATAGCCATTGGGCAGTTTAACCTTGGTCAAACCATTTTCTGAATATTGGCACATTGTGCATGTTCCACATTTAAAGTTTCCTAATAGAGTGGTAGAGTTCCAAAGTTGCATGAGCCCTTTCTGTTTCTTGTGTTGTTCGAAATGTGAGGGACTCAATATTTGTTTCAGATTTCTTGCTTTTCTGTAGGTAATCCTGGGTTGGTCATCTATACATGATTGGAGATCTGGATCTAATTTCAATGGATACCAATGCTTCAGTAGAGTTTGTCTAAGCAATTTAGTTTCGGAGTAGAATGTTGTTACAAATTTCATTTTTTTTGTATTTACAATGTTGGTCTTCTTGATTTTATTTTGCAAAAGATCAGTTCTTGGTCTATCGTCAGTGTTCAGTTGTGCTTTATTCAAGATTCTTCTTTAGTATCCTCTTTCCAAGAATTTTTCAGTTGTTGCTTGTTTGTGTTTATCAAATTCCTCCTTTTCAGTGCAGTTTCATTTGCTGCATAAATATTCTCCATATGGGATATTATTGATTATGTGTGATGGATGATTACTTTTGGCAAAAAGTATACTGTTGCCTGAGGATGGTTTCACATATAATGTGGAATGGATCTTATTTTTTTTTATTTACAGTTCCAAATCTAAGAATTGTATTTTCTCATTGCTTTCTTCCACAGTTAATTTCAAATTGAAAATATTGTCATTGAGATAATTATGAAATCCCTGAAGTGATTTTTTGTTGCCTTTCCAGATCACCAGAATATCATCTATGTATCTCCCCAAGTATAAAATTTGCTGCTTTTCTGTGAATGAACTATGTTTCCAAGCATGTTGTAATTTGTATGCTCCCATGTAGAGGTTGACATAGGCAGGGGAAAATTTGGCGCCCATCACTGTTCCTTGTTCCTGCCTGTATAGTTGTTTGTTGAACAGAAAAATATTGAATAAGGATAGGAATAAACTGATGATAAAAGTTGGCGAATCCGAGCACACTTTATATTCCTTTTGTGGATGTCGGCGATGGCCATTGAAGGATAGCATACACCTTGCATGTGTCCATGTGTACGCCTCGTTGTGTGAGCATAAAACCCAAAAATGCAACTTCTGTTACGTGGAAGAAACACTTTTCTAACTTGGAAAACAGCCAATGCTGTCAAAGTTTATCTAATACTGCTCTGACATGGGCGACGTGGTCCTCTTTGGACGCTGAATAAATGAGAATGTCATCTATGTAGACAAGTGCGCAAATGTCCAATAATTCTCAAAGCACATTGTTCATAAAAAATTGGAACGCCGAAGGGGCATTACATAACCCAAAAGGCATAACCTGGTATTCGAAAAGACCATGCTTGGTATGGAATGCCATATTCCACTCATCCCTTGTTTAACTCTTACAAGGTTATAGGCTCCTCATAGATCCAGTTTTGTGTAAATTTGGGCATTCTTTACCTGATCCAGAAGCTCCCGAATAAGTGGCAGTGGGTATCTGTTCTTTACCGTGATCTGGTTAAGCGCTGGTTAAGCAAGGGACTTAGACAGGCGGATAAAGCTGTTAGCTAGATACTGATCCAGGTAAAATTTTAGATGCTGGTTTTCCTGCTCCGTTAGGGCATACATTCAACTGCAGGGAATTTGGACCCCGGCATCAGGTCAATTTGGCAATCGTAAGGCCTGTGGGGAGGCAAAGTGTTTGATTGCTTCTTCTGAAAAACATCCTGGTAATCCAGATATTCAGGTAGTAAGGAACCAGTGGTTCCCAGAATAGTTTGTGCCTTGGGGTTCAGGTTGCTCACATCTTTGTTGTAGCAAATGTTAGCACACTCTTGAGGAAAGGACAGAACTCGTTTTCTCCAGGCGATCCTAGGGTTGTGGGTTTCCAGCCAAAGCATTCCTAACATCATCTGAAACTGAGGAGCACCGATGAGATCGAAGGAGATGTCTTCTTGATGACCATCCAGACACATAAGCATGGCTTTTTTGGTATGCTGGGTCACTGGCCCGGATGATAACTGAGAACCATCTACTGCTGTGACTTTTTCCGATTTCAGCTTCTGTTGGAGAGGAAGGCCCATTGGAGCAGCCAGATCTTGATCAATGTAATTTTCCACAGCTCCGCTATCAATATATGACTCCAAGGCATGTATCTTTGATGGTTGTTTGTGGTTGACCAATAGTACCGAGATGACTTGATGTGAGGTCTGTACGGATTCCTTCCTTTAACTTGGCAAGTGGACCCCTACGCTTGTCAGGCGTTGGAGTTTCCCGAATCCTGTTCCTTTTCCACATCACCATTGTCCGTTGCTCCGACTAATTCCTTGGGTGGTTTCACTGGGCATTCTCAGAGGAAATGTCCTACTCTCCCGCAGTATAATCAGCGCTGCTGTTGCCTCCTTTTCTCCCTTTCCGCCTTGGTGATAGGACTTCATAATCCACCAATCTGCATTGGCTCAGTTTGTTCATGAGTTTTGGTTTGATTGTCCCGGGATCACCATATAGACCAATCTCCTTTCAGCTCTTGTGCGATTCATCTTTTGATTCTGCAATCTGTGATTGAGCTGCACAGTCAAGTTGATGTATTTCGGCCATGCCTCTGGGGGATTGACCACTTGGGCTAGAAAATCCTTAAATTCCCCACGTAACCCTCAATATAAGTGTGTAGTCCTTTTTTCTTCTATCCAGTTTGTCTGTGCTACAAGACGATTAAAAGTGGCGATGGTGGTCAATAGGTCATGGTTTCCCTGTCTGAGTGACAGTAATTTATTGTCCAAAGCTTGTCCTTGAGTATGCCTTGCGAACAATTTCTCAATTTCCCACTGAATTTCCTCAAAGTCTCAAAGTAGTGGATCATCCTGGTTTACTAATGTTATCAACCAGTCTGCTGTGCTACCTCCTAAATATGAGAGTACAAATGCGACTCTGGGTTGGTCATTAGGAAAATCTCCAGGCCGGCATGACAAATTGAGGCGACATTGGATCATGAATATAGCGTACTTGTTAGGGTCGCCAGCAAAGCATTTGGGTGGGGCCAGTGGCACTGCATCTAGGAGAACCACTTGAACTGGTGATGATGGCTGCGTCATGGGAGGATGGGCAAGTCCTGGTAGTGGGACCTGACCCAGGTGGGACTGAAGCATTTGTCTTGCCAAGTCGTCAGTTTGTTCCCCAGTTACAATAAGATCCCTCCTTAAAGCATTGGTTTCCTGTCCTGAGGCATGGACTTCGGCCCGTAATTCCCCCAGTAGTTGGGCCAACTGATCTGTTTCCGAGGTTTCCATAACGCCCAGGCAGAGATTTGTAGAGGCTTTGCGTTCTGTTACGCTGACCTGGTCTCTGCGGGGACATTGGGGCACGGTTGCAGCCCTCCCTGTAACTGAATTCCCCTGGTCAGGTTTCTTCCCCTGATTGTGTGCTGTGGACTGAGCTGATTGTTGACACTGCTCCTGCGTGGATATGAGAGATCGTGAGAATGCTGCTATATGACTGCTGTCTCTCTCGAACCCTTCTTCCCAGAATGTGGTGAGCATGCGCTGACCCATATCGTCTCACCTGTTGATTGATGTTGGTGAGCTTTCCGTCCTGCTTCTCACTTCAGGGGCACTTTTGAAGGACCGAGTTCCTTCACTGGGCCATGTGCGTGGCAGCCCAGACCGGCTGTGGCTGAACCACTCCTGAAGGTAAGTGTCTTATAGCTTTTAAGAATGTGATGTTGATTCTTGATTATTGTCTGTATCTTTTAATGATGTCTTTTCTCTGCTTCCTTCCAATAGATGACATGTGGCCCAGCGGTAGTTGCGGTGCATGAAGCAAGGCCAAATGGGAAGAGAATGGAGTCCACGATGCTCCGGCAGAAGGTGAGTGTTGGTTTAAGGTTAAGCAAGAGGATTTGTCGAAGCGCAACCTTAAACGTAACGTCTTAGCAAACTCTAACCTTGTCTTATCTTTTCTCTTGCAGGTACTGTTTGTCATGACGTCGGGTTGGGGCGCTGCTTTCCAGAGGTCTGGAGATGGAAGATGAATGCCAGAGTCTCCACAATGATGTGTGCCGAAGGAAGCAGATTCTCAGGTAAGTGCTGCGGCTGGTAGCTGGAAACAAGTTAAGATGTGCTCAGGCGGGTAGCTGGAAACAGGTAAGATACGCTTAGGCGGCGGTGAGCGTTACACTGCAACAGCAGAATAACGCGAAGCACGTGCTTGAAGGCTGAGCAGGCTTATATTGCCTAGCTCTGGCCACACCCATTAGCCTTGACACATCGGACCCACCCTGCCACTCCTAAAGGATGCCTTCAAGTGCAGTCTGACTCTCCCAGCAGCCACGCCCAACCCAATGAACGTGGGGGACCCTGCAGGGAAATTCAAGTATTTGTACAAAATAAAAATGTGCTGTGCAAAGGCGCCAGGACTGAGACCAGCTGGCCTCTCCATGTTGTATTGACCCCTTGCTCTCGTGCCCTGATGGTGCAGGGTTTGGGGTTCCAGGCCCATGGCCATGAAAATGGTTCGACTGAGTTTAAGTTCTTGATGTTTGATTTCAGTTTGAGCTTGGATTATTTTAAACTCTAACTGAAGTCTCATTTTTTCTAAAGAGACAAATTCAGGACTTAATGTTGGACCTGATGGGGTCTCTGTGGTCAAAGATTGAGGCCTATGAGCAGGTAGAGGTAAAACAGACCTACAATGTCAGACTCTTCTGCCTCATCTAACTCATCCATAACAGTTGAGTTACTCTCAGAAATATTATCATCCTCATCAACATTTTCCACATTTGCTGCAGGGGTGGGGGTTTCAGACCCAGTCCTCAGACTTTGATATTGTAACAACTTTTCTATCAATTCAACCTTCTTGCCTTTTACAGTGAGATTCCTAGCTTTACACATATCTCTCAATTGATCAACTGTTAAGGTGACTAGGGTCTCCTGTCTATAGCTTTCCACATCAGTGTTGATAAAACAATTGCTTCTCTAGTGGTGCTTAGCCTTTGGGGGATTATTTGAACAAATGTAAAAGTAGCACTCTAAACTGTACCCTCACCGCTGTACGCCAATGTTAGACAGAATCACCTGCAGTACCCTTTGGGAACACTGCATATAATTAAGACTAAAAGTGTAAGCAGAATTTCACCTTTGGTACAAGCCTGTACTACAGAGTAAAGTGGTAGCGATGGCTGAGCATCCAGATTTATCTCAAGAGTTGAGTGAGCAGTAGAACAAGTTACACAATTAATACAGTGATTCAAAGAAACACTCAAGGTTTCTTGATAAAAGAATATGCATTTATTTACACAGTCAGTTTAAAAACATTACACTAGCAAGGTCAGCTCAATATCACACACTAATAAACCACAAATACACAACCGGTAAGTAAATGAACACATTTAGCTCCCCTGAAGTGGGAGCAAAATGGCACTTCAGATACCTAATAAAGGGGTAAAAAGACAAGGTTATAAGAATAGACAGCCCAAATACATTCATAGGCAGGGCAAAGGGTTTCAGTTAGCTACAACCAGCAATTCAGTTCATAGGCCTGGGCCAAAGTCAATGGTTCAGAGTCTTTATGTAGGATAGCACAATTGTGGTAGTAAATGGTTAAGTCTTTGCCACAGAGTTTAGAAGAATTTGGCTAGGCGAAAGGTCTGACCAATGCTTAGGGAAGGCCAAGCCTTTGAAGTTGAAAATGTTTTCACAAACTTTTGCAATGACCGAAAAGATTACCAGACCGCGTTTGAACAGTAGCTTTGTATTGAAGAAGAGCTGTAGCTGAGGCAGTTGTTCTTGGCAGTTCGAGCAGATCTCGCTGTTCCTGAGCTTCAGTCGTGGGGACAAGAAGGAGGACATTGAGAGGTTCCTTCACTGCCCAGGGATGAGGCCAAAAGCTTAGCAAAACATCGGTTTAAGGTATGAGTGCCTTAAAGTCCACGAGCTGTTTTCCTTCCTTCTGGCAATCCGGTTTTCAACAGCACTCTGATGAAAATTTGACCAGATGGGGACGGGGTCCAGGTGGCTTGCGAGTTGGGTGTTCCCACCAAACTCAAGGGTATAAGTTAACCTTGAAGGGCTTCTCTGTCGATGGAGTTTCAGGCAATTCGAACCTGCAGCAGGGCTTCATCAGTCATCCAGGAGTTGCAGCAGTCCTCTTCCTTCAGCTTGTCTACGGTTCTTTTGTTCCAGTGTTTGACTCTGCTTTCCAAGTCCCAGAGACCTGCTTTTAAACAGTTTTCCCCCATTCATTCCAGCCTGGCTGTCACTAACAAAGCAGGGCGGCTGTCCTTGCTGAACACTCAGCCGGCCAATCACACTAGAGTGCATTCAGCTTTCCTAGGAGACTAAGCACAGTGAGTTTCGGGCACCTCCCTCACATCCTGTCCACCCCAGACACGCAGGTGCCAGAGGAGGGCTTCAGCACTGAAGTCCGCCAAATGGCTAATGAACAAAGGGGCCAAACCTGGCTTGGCGCGCAGAGAAAACCACAAGAAGGACTTTTCCTGAAAGATGACCGGAGTCTGTTTTTACAGACAGGTCAGGGGTGCCATATTGAAAAACATGGCTGACCAGATTTTAGCTACCGTGTTTAGCGGTCAGGAAAAATCATGTTAGTTTGATCTAAACCACTGCCAACAGCCATTTAAAGTAGGAAAAGGTAACATTTGACTGTTACATGAGTGTTATGACTCAGGGGAAGCTAGGCAACCCCTCCAGCACTCTATTGGAATATAGCGTGTGCTGGGTGTGTACATTTAAAGAGATTAGTAAAGTCAATTTAACTTTACATGCTCTGGGAGACAGTAGTCAGTCCCAGAGAAGGTATTTAAACCTTGGGAAGTCTGAAAGACATCCATGTGTCACAGCACTGAAGGTACTTTGTGACACACAGAAAAACATGCTGCCTTTGGAGTTGTTTTAAAACTCCGTAACCAAAGAACACAAAAGTAAAATACACATCAAAATACATGGAAGAGTGGGAAAAAAGGCTCACACTCTCCCCAGGTAAAAATAAAATCCTAGAAATCCAGCAAAGTTGCTGGGGATCTCAAAAGGTAAGGGAAATTAGCACATTTTGAGAACTCCGCCAAACAACACCTGTCCCTAGTAAATATGCCATGACCAGAGCGAACCAGAACCCCACAAGTAAGGTTAAAGAAACGCTCTATCAGAAGAAGCCACAATCTTCCAAAATGTTGAAGGTCATTCCAGACAAAAAACACCTCTATATCAAGACATAAACGTTCTTTGCCTCCCTTTTGGTGGCAGGTATTCCAGCTGCTGCCAAAACCATATGGTAGCAGATGTGGTGGAAAATGATCCAGTTGGCAAACGATACTGAGCAGAGTCTAAATTTGATACAAAGTGAGCTGCGAGCAATACAACTGATGAAGCTGCGGGAATCGGTTTGTCTTGGACTTGTTGACTGCCATGGAAGGATTAAAAAAAATAGGGTTGTCATATTGCACGTATATTCCCTCAAATAATGCAGATAATTGATCCTTGTCCCATATAACAGGGGCCCTATGCAATTTGAAGACCAGAATTTAGACAGAAGCAGGAGTGGAAGCTGATGATTGGTTCAACATCATGTTCTCCTGGGCCCTAACTTGGCTAGGAATAGCAGAGAGGCTATTGTTTCCTATCATAGTTTTCCTGCTGCTTATTTTTTGCATGTGCCAGATGGTCCTCCAATGTTGATCCAAGACTCTCGCAAACATTGCCATGATGATGGTTTTGATATGGCCATGTGCAATTCCTCCTATCACAAAACAACAGTATACTCAAACAGAGAGTCCATACAGACCACGTGCAGTGACAATTGAACAGTCTATGGTTCCCCGGGGGCATTAACTTAACCCCCACAAGATTCGGAAAGTAATGTGGAACACTGGGTCGACTTAGCTAGGGAAAGTGATTCTCTTTCCCTTTATCCCAGATAAATATTCCCAAGATGGGGGAAGTTTATGTCGCATATGCAGGTTATAGGTGCCCAAAGGTGATGATTATAGAAGAAGAGAAGCTGATGGGTTAGTTAATGGAGGATTAGCTAAAGGGTGAAATGTTGGGATGCATGTGCAGCTCCCATAACAGCCAAATAATTAAGGCTAAGAAACATCTATTAGCACATGAGAAAGTGAAGGTGCACAGTTACAGAGGGGTGGGGAGTGCAGTTGGGAGCAACACATGTATTTTCAAAGAAGTTATAGAGGCTTAGGTAGGCCCAGGCAGAGGGCATGGGTGATGTTGTGTAGCAGTAGTGAAATACAGTGTGTAACAATGATGCTATAGGCAGAGGGCTGGGGTACAGTCAATACTAAAGCATCGCCATATTGGAAATGAGGCCTAGCATTTTGTATTCCCTTTGGAGGTGTAGCAGCATGGCATATTGAAGAGTTTGAATTATTTTCCCTTTCCCATGCCCCAGGATTGAAGCTGAGAATGGGGGCATTGTTTAATTGTATCCAGCTCTAGTCCTGTGGAACAAGATTGGAATGTGAACGACAGAGTGAGGGTAGGGGTGCAAGGTTAGAGGTCTCAAGCAGCCAACATGCTTGTTTATATTTAGGGCACTAGCACCCCTGGGAAAATGGCCTTCCTATTTTAAATACCTGGTGGCTGGAAAATAGAGTACACAAATCCATCATAATTGGCCCAATTAATGTGGTCTTCCAGAGAGCACGGAGGTTCACAATGGGTGGGCAACTGATAAGGGGGGAGCAAGAAGCAGAACATCTCATGATTTGTTATACAAAGAGCAAGAGGCAGTGCCAACAAATCTAGTCCAGAGCTGGGGAGGCATGGCTAGGGTGCCTGAGTGTATGGTATCAAGAGAAGTGCACTATTATTTCAAAGGGTCAATGTGACCTTGGTGTTGTCCACTGAGCTCATGCTAATGACCAGGAGCTCACCACATCACTAGGTCGATGGGGCGGGTAACATCCCAGGTAACTTGACAATCCAGCAGCTGGGAACGAAAGTGATGGGGTAGGGGAACCAAGGGTTAGAGGGTAGGGGTAGATTAGGATGTGGTCAATCGGTAAAGAGTCCATAGGGGATTGGTAGTATGCATATAGGTGGTAGCCAATGAGGGTAGGGGAATAACACTGTATAATGTTTACATCATGTGTGTTGATTTCTTTACTTCAAAACATGTGTACTTGCTTTGAACTAACAGGGGGCTCAGTGTCAGTTTGGTTCTATAGGACGATCTGATACCATTTTCCTTTTTTTGTATACAAAATAAATCTTGTTATCCTTGCAAGACGGTGCACCAAGCCTTTTTCCCTAGAGGAGTGTTTATATAGTCTGGTTGTCTGGAGGTCTTGCCTTACAAACCTGGATGGTGGTGTCTCTCTGGCATAATACAGTGAAAATATATACTCTTTTAAAAAAAAAAATGTAGCTTACAATATTTACAAACTGTCTCATATTAACAAACATATCCACTAATACACAATGAATACATCTTATAATAGAAACACAGTAGAATCAAGTCACTTTCCCCCCATAATTTAAAAGTTCACATCCGTATTCATTCAGTATAAAGCAAGAAATGTCATCCAAATCTTGTCAAATAAAGCCATCTTATTTTCTCTTCGGTAAATAACTCTTTCAATCTCTTTCAGATTATGTATCTCTGCAAGCCATATTGCGACATCTACAGAATATGCTGTCTTCCAACCTCTCAGGATTCCTTTTTTAACCATCATGGTGCTTCTAAAAATCTTTTTCTGGCTAATAGTCAGATGATCCAGCATCAAATCACTTCCCTTCCCAGTATTATTGTCTTAAAATCATACTTTAGTCTTTCACCTATAACCTTTTCACAGACATTATTGTACTCAAACCAAAATCTTCTCACCCGTGAGCAGACCCAAAACATATATTGTAATGTTCTGGACTCTTGTACACAAGCCCAACAGTCTGAATTACCACTCATGCCTCTATTTAGCAATCGTTCCGGTGTCCATAACAGCCAATACAAGATCTTGATCTGGCGCGATCTCTCTTTTAACCCCAAAGAACATAATTTTACATTTTCACACATGCATGACCATTCACTGTCCTCAATCTCATATCCAATTCTTCTGCTCCATTCCATTCTCAATAAATCATTTCCTTCATATGCAGCCACAACCATCCCATATATACGACTAGCTAATCCATCTCTACTGGTTTTGGAGTTTTTTTTAATAGGTTCAAATTCAATCCATCCTTCACCTCAATCTCCCCAACAGCTTTCTTAATCTTTCTATAGTCTGTTCCACTGAAATTTGGAATATCAAAAGTATCTTGTATTTCTTTCCCCGTCATCCACCTCCCATTCTTATAAAGGTCTCCAAGCCGCTTCACGCCACTCTGGAACCACTCCTCCCTAAAAATAACCTTTCCCTCAACTTTGATTTTGGGATTCATCCAGATAGAGGCTTCTGGATCTCTCAAGGCATCAAATCCCAGATAATCATTCAACTTCACCCATGCCATCTTAATATTCCTAGTTATTGGATCTACCACACTGCCCTTCCTAGACACTGACGTCAACAATGCTTGAGGTATGAGTGGTCCATGAAAACTAGTCTCAGCCAGCACCCATTCTTCTGGTACAGGCTCCAAAAATGTTACTATGAATTGTGAAATAAAAGCCAAAGGATCTGCTTTAAAATTTGGTACTCCCAAACCTCCCTTAGACACGGGTAACTGTAGTTTGTACAGCTTTAACACACGGAGGCTTTTAATCACAAAGGAAGCTCTGAATCATCCTATCCAGATCCATCTAATATGTTTTTCCAACATCCATCGGTATCATGCCTAAAACACAGTTTATCCTAGGGGTCGACACCATTTTCAAAACGTTCACTTTCCCCGAAATTGACAATTGACGGTGTCTCAATCTCTCTATGTCTGATTTAAATGTAGAGCAAACTATTCTCCTTAATGTAGTCCTTAACCTCCGGTGTTATCCATACTCCCAAGTATAAAAGTTTATCCGCACAAACCTGTGTGATTAAATTCTTGTTACATGAGGGTGTTAGTGGCAATACCTCTGATTTGGTCCAATTCACTTTGTAACCTGACCACCGGTTGAAAGCCTTTAAGACATTCATCAGTTCTGGAAGAGACTGTTCTAAATTGCTTATCACCAGAAGCAGATCGTCCGCATATAACCAAACCTTTTGTTGTAGACCCCAACATCTCACACCTTTTATTTTTAAATTCGACCGCAGAGCTATGGCCAAAGTTTCAATTGCAATGACGAACAATAACTGTGACAATGGGCACCCTTGCCTTGTACCCCACTCCAAATTAAAAGGTTTTGACCTCTGCCCATTTGTATTAACGTCTGCAGTTGGACAGGTATAAAGCAATTTCACCCAGGATCTAAACTGGACGCCAAAACCCATTCCCTCTAAGATTTTAAATAGGAAATCAAAATTGACCCGATTGAAGGCTTTCTTGGCATCCATTGATAGGTACAGCGAATCCTCCTGGCTCTCGGATGCCTTTGATATGGTCTGCAGTAACCTCCCGATATTACTTGAAGCCTTCTGTCCTCTCACAAACCCTGATTGATCTCGGTGTATTAGCTTTGGCAGTAAGGATTCTAATCTCATCACCAAAATCTTGGCCAAAATTTTATTATCCACATTAATTAAACTTATCGGCCTATATCTAGATGCTAGATTCTCATCTTTACCCTTCTTCAACAGGACTGAAATCATAGCATGCCTCGTGGTACTTGGCAACAAACCTTTGGATTGGGAAGTAGTAAACATACTTAACAACAGTTTTAAAGCAGAATTTGGTAAAAATCTTGTAAAACTCTACCAGCAAACCATCAGGACTGGAGGTCTTTCAGGTATTCAACCTAGCAATTGCTGCTCTGACTTCATCCAGAGTTATATCTTTTTCAAGAATTTTCATGTTATCTGCCGAGACCCTCAGGATGTTTATATTTTTTATGAATCCCTCATCAGTTCCCTCAACATTAGTCTCATTCTTGTACAAATCTGCATAGAATGACCAAAATACTTCATTCATTTCTTGAGGTTTAAAAGAGATCTTCCCATCCTTACTCCTGACTGAAGTGATTGCACGCTCTGATTCTCTCTTCCTTAACCTATAGGCTAGCCACCTATCACATTTTTCTCCTCTCTCAAAGTAAGTACACTGTTGATTAAAGTATCTCCTCTCCGTACGCTCTGTCAGTAGTGTTTTAAACTCCCTTTTTAATTTCAGCAGTTCAGGAATTAGATCAGTACATGAAGGGTCCAACATCAATCTATTTGAAACTTCTGTAATTCCTGATTCTAGTGCTACTACTGTTTAGGTAGTATGTGTCTAGTAAATTGTTTTTCAAAATATCTTGGCTGTTGGGATCATTTTTGGCTATTGTTTCTATGTTCTCATATGATTTGAGAACTCTTTTAGCAGGACCAAGACTTAGCCATACTATGTTTTCAGATTTTCCATACAAGGCAGTACCGGTTAAACGGTCTGCAGCTTCATAGCAGCCACATTCTCTATGAGAGAGCATGTTTATGCCTAAGCTGTACAATTTCTGTGACAGTGTTTTGTCAGATGATATGTCATCCCAGACGTCTAGGAGCTATGTTGTTTCTGCTTTGGTTAAGTAGGCTGTGACATATCCTGCAACTGCAGTGGAATTGTCTGCAATGTGCTGCACATCCATGTTTGCATTCCATAGGAGGGCAATTATTACATTGTAATCATTGATATATTTTGATTCTTCTGTTCTTTTTGTGTAATATATGTTCTTAGGTGATTTACCTTTGACACTATGTCTAACTGAAGACATGAAGTTGTTTACTTGACCTGTTGTTGTAACACGTCTAGGAAAACCAAAGCAGCATTTAGTACAGTATTTTCCTTTGTTTTTATATTTGCAATGACAATATTTCCCACATTTGTGTCTTTGAAATTGTAATATTTGTGCATGAAGGTCACAATGTGTTGTCTGTGAAGGAATTTCACAAGTGACATATTTTTGGATGAACTACAAAACAGTGGCATCACTGTCCTGACCAAATTTAGGAGCATCTTTAATCCATAAATGCATGTGGATGTGTGGTGCTCCTCTGGCTTGGTATTCTTTTCTCCAAAAGAAGTGTTGTACCTCTCTGTGGGGAGTAACCGTTTTATTACAAATAAAGTGTAGCATAGCAAGGAAGCGATGATGGAAATACCTTGAAACATTTACAGGATTTAGAGAGCAGAGTTCTCCTGGTGTTTTTATACATATGTTTGTTTTGTTTTTGTTTGCTATGCATAGGAAATCGTGTAAATCTTCCCATGCATATTCTGCACAACTTAATGTAACAAAGCAAGTGGATGGGCCAAGGTTTCTTATCATACAGCGTACATCTCTGTGATGTTGGAACCAGTATTCTTTTGTACCACGCAAGTTTGCTAAAAGATTTGTAAAACTTGCACTTTTTGTAGTAATTGCGTAGGTGACATATTTTGAAAATGGGCACCTGATTTTTAATGTGTGTACAACTCCGTAGCATAGAGTTACTAGTTCACTTTCAAAGAGAAGGTGGAATATGTATTCCACATTTTGTCTGAATCTGGGGTCATCAGAATACATTCATAAAGAGCGATATTCTGATGCTGTTATTTGTGTGGGTCTATCATCATACCTTCCTTCTTTCCCAGTAGGAAAGAGTAGAGGAAATGCATGTGCTTGTATACTTTTTTCCCATATGCTGATTGGAGATCCTTTGGCTTGTCAAATGTGGTATGTGTCCAGTGCATCATCTATAGTGCCTTTAGAGTGTAATGGATGAATTGTATAATGGTCTAAAATATTGGATTCTGTAGCAGGATCTAGAAGTTGAAATTGACCAGTTTCTTGTGACTCTTGAATTATTTCAATGGTTTCTCTCAGGTTTTCGTCAATATTAATTTCTTTGTAGTATTCATTGTTGTCTTTTAGATATTGCAGGGTTTGTCTAACTTTACATAAGACCACGAGTTGTTGCCACTTTTTTTTGTCTTTTGTAGGTAGGCCATTTACTAAGACAGTTAAAGATTGAACTATTGGACGTTGCACAACCAGAGTGTGTACATTTTCTTTGGGATCTAATGGTAAATAAACTTCTTTGCCACAAATGCCTTTTACCAATTCAGAGGGAGGTAATTTTGCTGTTTTTGGCGTGGAAGCGTATTATTGCTTGAAATGGGTGCACTGTTTGAATTATGATGGTCGGACATAAATTTAGTTGTAATTCCAAGTTTTTGTGATAGCACGTGAAGGTGTTTGGTTGTTGTCAAGTTTTGCAGTGCAGTAATTGCAAAGTATTAAGGGGTCAGTAATTTCGTATTTGTTTTCTGCTATAAGGTAGAGAGGTAATTGGAACCATTTGGAATCTTCATTGTCTTCTATTTTGTACGTTATTTCTACAGTTTTTGTGCTGCTTTTATAAAAGTCCCGGGGCAACACACACACACACACGTGGTTTGGTACTTCAGCAGATGTACTTTTAAACTTTGGTATTTCTTCTTTGTATGTGTGTAATAGAAGGTTGCTATTTGTACAGTAGTTGCTAGTTTGTTGTAAATCAATTGCATTTTGTAAGTGGCTTTCACTTCCAAAAATGTTTCTATGTATATGCTATATATCTTCGAGTAGTTATTTGGCTGCACTATGTATAAGATTGTTATTTAAATTGGCTAGTGCTAAAGCAGTACTTTTAGCAGAGTACAGTTTATGGACTAGATTTCTTATAGTTGAATGATGGGTTGGTGTTATTTTGATATGATGGAAGGTGCTTTTACAAATATGTCCTGAAATGCAGGCTAATGAATGTCCTTGTAGTCCTGTGTATTTGCACACTGAACAGTCATCCCTATTTTGTTGTAGTTTCATTTTGAATTTGTCTTTGCTTTTTACATACTCATTGAGGAACTGGCATAAAGATTTGAAAGATTTTTTGGCAATGTTGCACATTGATATGCATAGCCATTTGTAGACTGGACATTTTGGTTCAGTGGAATGGAGAGGTGATACTGAGTTTTCTGGGGATATTTTTGTGAGCAGCGTTTCTTGTTCTATAATGGTATTATTAAGTTTGTCATACCCTCGTTCACTGCTATGTATGGCAATTGGGTTTGCTTGCTTTTGTTTCTATGCTTCGTCATTAAAATATGGTTCTGTGCTCATGGTGTGACTCCATTCACCTCCACATATGTTTAAAAAACTATTTTTGTTGATATTCCGTTTATTGAGAAGTCTTTTTTGAGAATTAGTAGTTAGTTTTGTTAGTGGTTTCATTCTGTTTAAAACTAAAATAAATAACTTCCTTTTGAAAATGAAGGAAGAAGATGTATTTTTAGGAGACCCGCCAACTAGAAAGGTCTCTACTTTGTACAAGATACTCAATGCCAGTCGATTTGGCCCTTGTAGGAGCCGATAGGGTGCTCTGAATAGCTGGTGGTTTATGCATTAAAGGGGTTTATTAGGTTAGCATGCACATGTAGTTTTAGTGTGGGCATAATGCAGAAGTACAAAAATGCAAACATATGCAAGTGATAGGTTGCCAATGCAACTGGTGCAGAAAATGGGAAATGTACAGTGTTCAGAAATGCAGAGCATACTTTAAAATTGTTTCATTTCAGGATAATATTTCATTTGACTGAATTTGTACCAAATCTAATAACTAATATACATCAACATACTAACTCAATCCAATCCCAATTAACAAACTGAATCTCATGTCCTTAACATTGAGTGCAAATACATCTATATATGTGAATAACCTGAATCCAAATATTCATGCATGGGGCTCTGTTTTTATGGAAAATAAACGTGCAAGCTAGATTCATGCCGTGTGGTGAAAACACAGACTTCTGCTCTGCTGAAAGAACTATTGTAGAGTCAGGAAGCGAAAGGAAGGGATGTAACATTTGTTGTTCAGCAGGACAGTTATTTTCAGTGGGGAAAAACACTGAGCAGATCGGGTGATGTGGGTGGTTCTATATGAGAAGTTTTTTCTTGGAGTGACAGCAAGAGTTAATATAACGACTTGAGTGGGTGTAGCTGGGACAGACATTAAGAAACATCCAGAGAAAGACATCCAGAGACATCTTCGAATGCTGGGCTGAGAGGAACTGTCAGGAAGGACAGGGAGACTGTGCTGAAAGGGACCTTGATTTGCAGCGAGCAGGCAGGCAAACCAACTCCAGAACTGAGGGCTGTTTGATGGGCTTATCTGTGCAAGTGTTTGTCTACGCAACCTGGGATTCCCTACCAAGCTGGTACAGAAGTATTGCCATCAGATCTAGGTGAATATGCAGTTTTAAAGTGAGGTGCGAGAAGTGTCCCTGGAAATACTTACATGATTTATAATAGAAATAGATTATTGTTTCTATTTAACAGTATGTATGATTTTCCATGTTACATGGGTTCCATTTATAAAGTGAACTTTGTTAGATGACAGGCTCCTATCTGCTAACTATTCAAGGTTGCCTGGCAAGCGTTGCTGGCCACCTGGCAACAAGTGCGTAAGTGAAACTTATCATTCAAAAGGCTATTTTATGTGTGGGTACACTGTAATGAAATACATGTTTTCCATGTCCAAGTAACTTGTATCGCATAATGCAACTGTATGAATAGCTTTCAATTTTAACAAACAAAAAAAAAAGGTCTAAAAACGAATTGGGTTTATGCTCTTATTATGTGTCTGCATTGTTATTAGCACATAGAGTGAAGTCCAACAGGTAATAGGTTCGTTTTACTGACGGCGGCAATTCATATTGCCAAATGTGGTAAAATATGAAATAGGTTGTTTTCTGCGAATTGCATTTTTAGGAGTGTCAGACGCTTGTGCGTATACAATTATTTGTTTATGATATAATCCATATGTTTTGCAATTCAGTCACCAATACATACCGCAGCATTATTAATAAAATGCTGTAAGGTGAAAATCTTAGTTACCCTCCTGAGTGTACCAAGTATAGTAATGTGTGCAAGGAAGTATCTTGCTAAAAAGAACAGTTGTTGGATTATATTCTGAAATTAGTCTCACCAAGATAAACAAAAAGAAACACCCCAACGAATTACCACAAGAGACAATATCACCTTAAAATACAGCTAAATTAGGTGTAATCCCAGAAAATATCCCACACCCTCCACATACATTCATGTCAAAATGGGAAGAAGAGATGGGAACCACAAATGATGAAATGTCATGGTTTCATATTTGGTATTGGTCCGCAAAATTGTTAAATTGTATACAGCTGAAGGAAAATGGGTATATAATATTGCGAAAATGGTATCTCTCCCATAAAGGATTCACATGTTTAACCCAACTGTTCCCACTACATGCTGGAGATGTTGCATGGTGACAGGGTCATTATTTTATATATGGTGGTCCTGCAATATTATCCAATCTTATTGGAAGGAGGTTTTGGTATTTATTAAGCCCATAACAGGGACTTCCATTAGATTCATTGGTCATTTTATTGTGAAATCAAGATAAGGAGAGACGCTATAAATTAGCTGGAAAAACCTTTTAGTTGCTCACTCATTTCTTGAGTTTTGTTGGCTAGAATCATGTGGCTCATAATTGGAAATCCAACACTGCTCCACATATTTGAGATTAGTGGGTGAGAATTTGGTTTGATGCCCCAATGAGTAAAATTGTGGCCTCCATGCAAGGTGAGATACCACGGAACATAGAAACGTGGAATCCCTTTATGCAGTTTGTCAAATTACAAGCCTACCAGTGGGTCCATGATACACACCAGAGTTTAGAAACATTTACTTTGATTGGAGTGGATATTCTAATGCGTGAAGGTACTGTTTATAGTTTAATATATGTATGCCTTAGATTAATGTATTCGGTTGGAGAGCTCTATAATGTAATTCCAGAATCTGACAACTGTGCATAATGGTTACTGAGCTGTGATTAGTACTACTGATATGTATCTTTTAGTTATTTTTGTGGCCGATACAAATTTTGAAAGACAAACACATAAAAATACAAAGTTAGCACGAAGGTAAGAGTGAACATCAGGAGGGAGTTCTTAAAAATACCAATGAAGAGGAGGGGGGCACTGTTGCGCAGCTTCAGAAATGGCCACTGCCTGAGAGCGCTCCGTCTAAGGCTCTAATACCCTGTGCAATATCCTTCAATTCACAGCAGTTGCCGACCCGGTTCTCGATCACTGAAGCAGAGGAACACCTTGGGATCAAGTGGGTACCATCACAGTCTTTTGGAACCCCATGAGACCCAAGATCCATGCACAGTCCCAGCCCAGCCCCAGCGAGGTGCTTACAATGCAGGAAGAGGCCCATCCCCCTAGATTAGCAGACCTGGCACCAAATCCTGACATAATCGCCCCTCTGAACGGAACCGCCTGATCCGAGATGAGACATTGTTCCCTCTCCTCCTGGCCGAACGGGGTGGACTGAGCATGGTTAGATGACCTAAGGGGGAGTGGCCCCCCTGTGGCACTCTGACTGCCTCTCCCACGACTGAGGGGTGGCGAGGCACCCGAGGATCGCAATCCTCCTACACCCCGGCTGGAGAGCACCCATGAGGGCTCGAACAGCACCCTCAGCACAGTGCCTCAGCAATCAGTGGACATGGTGACTGCGAAGCAGTGGCTGACAAGCAGGCCCTGGGGGAAGTGCAGCCACTCAGCTCCAGTGTAGACCTGCCCAGGAAGCTATATCCCTGGCCCACACAAATTCCAGTTCCGCCTGGATAGGGGCTGCAGCCCGAGCATCACTGTGGCTGAGAACTGTACACTAAACTCAGTGTGGAGCATCAGGCCACGACACCCTAGCCGAGCAGTGAGTGCAGCTGTTGAATGACCGGGACCCCCTGCGGAGGAACTCAGGGGCAGGGGCGGCCGCTCCATCCAGGCAAAGACCCGCCCGCGAGGCCAGTGACACCTGCTCTGACTTCCTCCTCTGCTCGGTAAGTCAGTGGCGACGAGGGGAAATGGGGGAGGGAAACCACAACTCATAAATCCCTCACCCCCCACCCTGGTCTGAGATGCGCTGCTGCATGCCGACTCCCCAGGCAAGAGATTCTGTGCCCCGTATTATGCAGATACTAAAATGCACTTAGCCCCCACCAAGTATCTAGTAGTGCTCCAACAGACCTGGTATAAGGAACGACGAGGGTCCCTCTGGCATGGCAGCAAACGGCACCAGGCATCAGCGCCTGCATGCTCATTAAATACTGAGACTCCTCATTAAAAGCAGGGCAGAAACAAGGCAGTACCCTCCCCGAAAACTCCTTCTCATCCTTGAAGCAAGACACTGTGGGAGCTGCATTTTGAGTCCCTTCTCCACAACAACCTCAAGTTACCCCCCAGGGAAACTCTTCTGGAGCCACCCACTGTCTCCTGGAGGCGCGATGCAGCTGGGGCAGTACCACCAGCGACCCCTGACCCACCCGGCTCAACGGTGCTCATGGGCTTACCTACCACACGGAGAACACAAATCGCAATCACAGACCTGAATACTGCTACAAGGCCCTGTGTACCCCCCAAAAATCAGCAGATCCCCCCAGGCCTCCAGATGCCCTAGAGTTGGTGGTCCCAGGCCCCTCACGTGTCCACTTCCCAAGACCCATACCAGTCCGCACCAGACACACCATAGGTCGTGACCATACCATACCATCTACCTCCAGAGGACGACCCCACAAACGAACATCACAACACCAGACTGAGTATGCGGCTGGGACCTCGTGGGGGGCGTCTACCGATACTGGAGCCCCAGGGGACTCAACAACACAGCCTGACAGCCGCCTGCACCAAATCCTCCAGAATGGAAAACCCAATAAGTCAATCGATGATGGAGCAGTTTACTAGAGCAGACCATGAACCACAGCAGCAGGAGGAGAACCCAGGCCCATTTTACCTTGACATTTCAATCCTAAACCAAACACTATTGGCACCAAAATGTAGCACAGACAACCTTGCAGCTAAAATAGATTCCTTAACCTGCAATTTCCACATTTCTGCGATTCAAATCGACAAACTATGTGCCAGAATGACGGAAGCGGAACAGCGAATCGGAGACGGAGAGGACAAAATCGCAGAGCTCCTACGCGTGGTTGCCACCCTACAACAAACAGTCAGAAAAGTTGTGGCTAAAAACGACGATCTCGAAGGGAGATCCAGGAGAAATAACCTAAGGATTATGGGGGTTGCGGAGACCACTGCGATAGACAACATGGAACTGTTTGTGGAAAAATTGCTCACAGAAGTCCTCGACAATCCACCAGTCATGGACCTTTTCAGACCCCTCCCCCCCCCGAGGAGCCCCAGAGAGGGCCATTATAGCATGCATCTTTAATTACAGGGACTGTGACACACTGTTGTGGGTGGCAAGAGAAAAAAAGACCCTGCAGTGGGGTTCCACAACAATACACCTGTTTCTGGATTTCAGCCAATAGGTGAATGACTAGAGAAAGCCCTTTCAAAATGTAAAAAACATCCTGAGGAAAAAAGACATACGATACTCAATATTGTTCCCAGCGAAACTCAGGGTAGTGTATGACGGCACTGTTCTGTTCTTCACATCACCTGATGCAGCAGGGTGGTTCGTTATGGAAATTCCAAATACCAGGGCCTCCCCTCAAAGAACCGAGCCAGACGAATACAGGGTCAAGACTCATTCAACCCCCTGGCACCATGTGCCTGCTAGACCGGGGCACCACATGGCAACTTCCGGAGACACCCATGGAAGGAAATGTAATAGCAAGTAACGACTATGGTAACAAGCCTCTCGACAACAGGAGGTGCCACAGCCGCCGGAACCCCCCACGCCCAGCAGCAAAGGAGACTTGTTTGTGGTTGAGTAGGTCATTTAGTGTCGGGGTATAGGGGTATCAGAGCGCTAATCACGGGAAAATTGAGAGAGCATGTACTCTGTAGTGAAACTGGGGCTGCTGCTTGACCATCAGATCAAGGGTTCCTCAACCCTATTACATGAAATGAATAAAGTGGTGATCTGTGTCAAAAAAAGTGCTGTCCCACACACATATACGATTTTTAACAATATATAAAAGTAGTTCCAGAAAGACATTTATTGTCCAATCAAAGAGGATGGGCCCAAAGAAGTTGCCAACACGTGTTTTGACCAGTTCGGTCCTCTTCAAGGCAGGACCAACAAACCACATAACTTAATTTAAAAATGGAAAATTCCAAATATGAACCGAGAAGAGAGGGTGTGGAGGATATAGTACATCAGGATAGTGGTAGAGAACAAAATTAAGTATTCGAAAATAAATGATGGAATTCCATGAGTAACATGACAAATATACATGTGTAATGCAAGCAAAAACCGCATTTAAACAAACATAATTCAAGAAAAAACAAAAAAAGAGAGAAATAAGGGTGGGGAAAAATAAAATATGACAGCATCAGAATCTTGTTGCAGTTCATTACAAACAATCAACACCAACCATTTCAAATGTTGTGCTCCGTAAGCACATCTTATTGTGATGGTATGAGCCCAAACACCAGACCAAAGGATGTGTAATGCCTGGTGTCCAAATAGACTATGGCCAAATTTATATGCACATGTAACAATAAGGGAGTGTGTCTGAATCTAGTCTGCAAATTAATTCGGAGGTGAAAAAGGCCCAGGGTAGAGAACCAAAAATAATTAAATGTGCAATGAGGTGGAATGTAAGATGTCCACTAGATAAAACTATGTGAGGGCTGCGCGGTGATCAATAATCTGTGCTAGAGTATTGTGAGCCATCATAAATATATCACCTGACAGCCTGCTGGTATTAGTACAAAGTGCCTGTGGCCTTTGGCAGAGGTAGCTGTATTCAAAAAGTGCTATGTGAGAACAGAAAATTAATGAAATGATCATGACCTCAAAATAAGAAGTCAATATTGCGATGAATATAATAATATAACCAAAAGGATACCTGAGCTCCTGGTCACAAATAGAATATAGAAATTGAAGTCCCAGTGAACACAGATGTTGTAACAATGCCCCGTCGTGATACTGAATAAATAACAAGAAACTGAATATCACCCAAAATAGCCAACTATTATTCGATCTAAGCCCTAGATCTGGATAGCTAATGGGGCAGAAATGCAATAAATAGAAATGTCATCTACCTGGGTCAAGTGGCAGGAGGAAGTAAATGGCTATGATGCCCGCACATAATGAAAGTGTGGCTCCATCCGCGAGGTGTTTGGTGTTCCAAGCCTTAAAAGGAACTTCCGTGATGTAACGTTAGCGTCATGACGCATGTCATAAAAGGCAGCCTATTAGCTAAAAGGGAAAGCGGCAGAACAAGCAATCAATGCATACAACGCTTGTCTTTGATTTCCGTTCTTCACGTCATCATGGAAACGTAACAAGAATAGTTCCAAGCGCTGGCTCATGAAATGCGTTATAATACTGATGAAAACTAGTGGTGTATATGTGCATCGGGACCGTACTATGATCCCGCAAGCATTCTTCCTGTGTATGTTATTGGACGTGTGCGTTGTTTGTCCTTGGGTTGATCAAATTGCCAGTAAAATATAAAAGAATCCAATGTGTAATTGCCTTAATATTGGCAAAAGAATACTGAGAGATAAGGGTTATGAATGTGAAGTCACTGGAAAATTCTAAAAAACGAGAGATTGTATGAGATGCTAGGCCAGATAAAAAAAATAAGTAAAAATGGAATGGAGAATGGAGAGTTGAGCGAATAAAATAAACAATATTAGGGATGTGGATATGGATGAACATTGATGACAGCCCCAATATGGCGTGGAAAATAGAATCGCATTGATGACAGCCCCAATATAACGTGAACAAATAAATATATCACTTCCATCATGAAATGAAAATCAAGACAAGCGCTGGCAGTATTTGTTAGATTAAATTGAATAAATTATAACCAATGGATAGGATGAACATGTGAAACAAGGTCATGACTATTGAAAAAAATCAGAAAGCGAATATTTAAAATAATGGATTGTATAAACTAAAGACATCCTCTCTCTGTTTGGAAATGGTGTTGTGATTAACTTTGCATGCATCTGGAGCAAGTGACTAGAATCTGGAGACAGAATGCAGTGCTTAGAATGTTTATCTATGAGTGTGTTCCAGGTTTCTCAGTTGCAAGGATGTAAGCCCTGAGAGAGGATGCAGGTGGGTGTCCTATGTCCCCTTTTACTTACCTGACTCTAAGAACTGTATTTGGTGTACCTAAACTTAAGTAAATAAGTTAACAGTACACTGTAGTGTCAGAGTCATTTGTGGCCAAACCCTGAATTCAACACTGGCGACGAGGATGGGATCTGGCTGTGCTGGGGGGACAGCACCAAAGGGAGACACCCACCGCCCCCCCCTCTGAGAAGTGATCCTCCCTCAGGTAAGAGCGCTGGATGGCTGTGAGGCACTGCAAGTGCAGTGAGGGCAATTGAGGCCCAGACAGAGGTGCTACAGAGGCAAAGGGGGCAAGAAAGGCCCAGACAGAGGCGCTACGAAGGCACTGGAAAAACAGAGCAGCTATGGATGTAAAGGTGCTGAATGAGGCAGTGGAGAGGTTCTGCCAGGGCAGTGAGGCGCTACAATGGGCAATGAGATGTTGCAGAGGCAGTGAGGCGCTGCATGAAGAGGTGCTGCGAGGGCAGTTAGGCGCTGCAACAGGCAGTGAAGAGGCGCTGCAGAGACAGTGAAGCGCTGCTAGGGGCAGTGAGATGCTACAGAGGCAGTGAGGCGCTGCATGAAGAAGTGCTGCAAGGGCAGTGAGGTGCTGCAACAGGCAGTGAAGACGCGCTGCAGGGGCAGTGAGGTGCTGCGTTAGGCAGTGAAGAGGTGCTGCGTGAGGCAGTGAAGAGGTGCTGCGTGAGGCAGTGAAGAGGTGCTGCAAGGGCAGTGAGGCACTGCAAGATGCAGTTAAGAGGTGCTGCAAGAGGCAGTGAGTGGTCGCTGCAGAGGCTGTGAAGTGCTGCATGGTGCAGTGAAGAGGTGAGGCGCTGCGAGGGCAGTGAAGTGCTGCACGGGGCAGAGAAGAGACACTGCATAGGGAGTGAAGAGGCACTTCAGTGACAAGGGTGTGCTGCAAAGGGCAGTGGGGACAAGAAGTTCTAGTGTTGAAAGGTACAACGGTCTGCTGTAAAGTGCAGTGGGCTCTGTGAGACTTATGGTTATTATAAGGAGCTGTGAAGTTCATTGGAGCAGCAAGGTTCATTCATTCATTGGCATGGTGAAGTTCAAGGTGGCAGTCTCTCATAAAGCATTTAAGAGAATTGAGACTGTACAAACATTCAGAAGAGTTGGAAGTTGTTAATGGATCTAGGAGGGGCCTGGGGCCCATGGACTGTGCAAACATCTGTTGCGCCAAGGCTACAAGCTATTGGTCATAGTGAAGGCAGCTGAGATCACTGAGAAAGTTATCCAATGTCAGCGCTTACCTTTGACTGGAACCGAAGGTTGCTGCGGTTGGCTTGAGTGGAGTCCTGGAGTTCGGCATGAGTGCTGCAGCGGGAGGCCTGACTCAGTTATGAAGTTTGATGGGGATGGGAGCTCTGTGTTCCTCCGTTACGCTCTATGCAATGGTGAAGTAGGAGAGAATGCAGAGGTGCTGGCGATTAGAGTTGAGATACTAGAGCTGATATATATTAGTTTATGAGAGTGATGTTGTAGGTACATGTCTCTCTCTTTAATTGAGTTATGTAGTTTAACATATTTCTCTCCACAGGAGGACTTTTGACATTTTTATGCATGGATGGACTTTTGATGTTAATAGATTTTTGCAAACGATGTTAGAAAGCAATCCTGCATTTAGTTTTAATGTGCACTGAACTGCTACACAGCTTACCATGGCTGAATGTCAGGCCTCTGTTGGATAAGGCACTTTAGTGAAGTGAATGAGTAGTGAAAACTACTATAGTGTTAAGGATATAGAATGTCTAGCAAGAATGTTTAAAAAAAAAAATTCTTTCAACATGTGGATATTAAGGCTTAAAAGTTGGTGCGCACTGTTTAGTTTTTGCTTTGACACACGTGTGATGTTTGGATGAGTGTCAAAGCAAGTGTTTTTGGGAAATGGTTCTTTAACCATACATTTTCCCACAGACACATTATCAGTATGGGCCCTGCAGGCTTGAATTTTGGACATTGATGGGGCATTTCTTTTACTTGGTTACCTTGTTCAATGCTCAGTTGTCCTATATGGTATGTGTGTGGGGAATGGTGTGGTTGTTGACTCAGGTATAAGGTCAACGTTATAGTGTTTATATGTTGCATGAATAGTGTGGGCACAGTTTGTAAGGGAACGGGTGGTTCCTAGGGTGTGGTGTCAAAGGTGTTGAGATAACAGTTTACAAGGGAAATGTTGTTCCTAGGATTTGGTGCCATTGTTTTGGCATATGTTGGTAGACATGTGTGCGGTGATGTGTGAGTGAGATAAGACATTAAGGTTTTGAGTGTTTATTAAATCTTCATTAGAGTTATTAAGTTGATAACAGTGTTCATCATTAGCTGTTCTATGTAGGCAGATTAATATGTTCTCTCCACAGGTGGACTTTTAATTTTAATCCACAGATGGACATTGATGTTAATGTTAATAGATTTTGAAGTGGTGACAGGGTCTAAACCTTTTGGAGTTGGTTGTGGTTATATATGAAATGCTTTGAATAATCTTTTGTTTTTCAGGTGGGACTTTACTGGACACATTTTTTGATGAAATATTGATCTTGCCACCAATACTTTACTGTTCTTGTTGTTGTCCCTATAGGGGAAAGATGTGTTGTGATTAACTTTGCATTCATCTGGTGCAAGTGACTAGAATCTTGAGATGGAATGCAGGGCTTAGAATGTTTATCTATGAGTGAGTTCCAGGTTTGTTAGTTGCAAGGATGTAAGCCCTGAGAGAGGATGCCGGTGGGTGTCCTATGTCCCCTTTTACTTACCTGACTCCAAGAACTGTATTTGACGTACCTGAACTTAAGTAAATAACTCAACAGTTCACTGGAGTGTCAGAGTCATTTATGGCCAGACCCTGAATTCAACACTGGCGACGAGGATGGGATGCAGATGTGAAGAGGCGCTTTGCTGAAGTATAGCGCTTTGCTGAAGTGAAGATGCGCTTTAGTAAGGGCAAGTGAGCCTCTATGTGATATGCTGCAGTGTGCACTGAGGTGCTGCAAGAGGCTGTCAAGCGGCATTGCAGAGTAAAAGTAATTGGACAGGAGGTCAAGGGAGCTGCTTAAAAGTGCCAGTGGAAAGTCAAGAGGTCCATTGGTTAGGAATGGCAGAGGCTGGAGTCTCAAGGAAGCGCTACAGGGCGCTGTGAGGAGCTGAAAATTGAAGTGACTTTGGTTAAAGTTTAAATGAGAAAATGCTGTGTCAGGGAGTCACGTAGATGAACATTGCAGCGGTTGATGGGAGAAAGGTGCAATGGAAGCACCTTTGTTATGTGGCTGCATTACAGAAGGGGCTGGCTCCTAGTTTTGAAGTTTGGTGGTATTGGCCTGCCACGTGGAGGTTGCTGGGTTCAGTGTATTCAGTACAATGATTGCTGGTAGGAACATTGTGCCTAACAAGTTTTCTCCACAGGTGGACTTTAAAGCTTAAAATTTGATGCACTATTTAGTTTTTGCTTTGACACAAGTGTGATGTTGGATGAGTGTCAAAACACATGTTTTTGGGAACTGGATCTTTACATTTTCCCACAGGCACATTATCAGTAAAGGTCCTGCAGGCTTGAATTTTGGACATTGATGGGGCGTTTCCTTTACTTGGTTACCATGTTCAATGCTCAATTGGCCTATATGGTATGTGTGTGGGGAATGGTGGTTGTTGACTCAGGTGCAATGTCAATGTTATAGTGTTAAGCTCTTGCAAGAAGAGTGTGGTTTTAAATTCAGCTAAAACAATGTGATATATATGGCAATGCAAATGTAAACTACTCACTGGTGATGTAGCAGGAGTAGGGAGTGGTGCTGTGCAGTGTATGATGTGTAGCTTCAGTGGATGTGGTGTGAAGGGAGTCAGATGAGATATTAGTGTTATGAGTGTTGATTATTTCTTCATTAGAGTTATTAAGTTGATAACAGTGCTCATCATTAGCTGTTCCATGTAGGTAGATTAATATGTTCTCTCCACAGGTGGACTATTCATTTTATTCCACAGATGGACATTAATGTTAATAGATTTTGAAGTGGTGACAAGGTCTACACTTTTGGAGTTGTTTTTGGTTATTGTGAAATGCTTTCTTTAATCTTTTGTTTTTCAGGTGGGACTTTACTGGACACATTTTTTTGATGAAATATTGATCTTGTCATTCATATTTTACTGCTGTTCTTGTTGTCCCTATGGAGGGAAGATGTGTTGTGATTAACTTTGCATGCATCTGGAGCAAGTGACTAGAATCTGGAGACAGAATGCAGTGCTTAGAATGTTAATCTATGAGTGTGTTCCAGGTTTCTCAGTTGCAAGGATGTAAGCCCTGAGAGAGGATGCCGGTGGGTGTCCTATGTCCCCTTTTACTTACCTGACTCTAAGAACTGTATTTGGTGTACCTAAACTTAAGTAAATAAGTTAACAGTTCACTGTAGTGTCAGAGTCATTTGTGGCCAAACCCTGAACTCAACAAATGGATCAATGTCAAAAGGTTATGATAATAATAAACCATAGATAGGAAACATAGTGTGATAACGAATAACTAAGCAAGATCCAACAGTAATGATAGGTAGTTATGAATGGGCATACAAATAATCTCTCAAAAGGGATATCACAAGAAAACATTAAGTTCCTGCTCAGAATTAAGACTATCTACTGTACATCTGAAGCAGCAAATCATTTTCACCTCAAGGCGACGTAATCTTAGTTGCCGGTCCCCATCTCTGGCATGTGGACGTGCCTGCAATAGTCCCACGAAGCCTATATCCTTAACACTATCCGTTTGATGGTGTCTTTGCCAATGTTGGGATTAGGGTAATCTGGGATCTTTACTTTTTAATGAGCTAGAAGCTCGCGTATGCGTATTCTTAACTCTCTGATGGTACTTCCAACATACATTTTTTGACATACACATAATATGGCATATGCAATATATTTAGATTTGCAGTTGATGAAATCTGAAACGCATACTTCTATGCCCGATTGACAACAGAATTTCTTAGTAGGTGAGAGAGCATACTGGCATTGATTGGACAATGAATGTGTTTCTGGAACTACCTTTATATATTGTTACAAAACGTATAGGTGTGTGGGACAGCGCTTTTTTGTCCCAGATCACCACTTTATTTGATTGTGGTTGATGTTTTCTTTTTTTAGGGTGGGGACAGAACATTAGGGCCAGTAGATTGGAGTTTCTGGCGTGATTGGGGGGCTGGATGGGACGTTCATTGTTTTATACAAGTTGAATTGCAGGGGCTTTAGTGGTGGGAGGCAGGGATGTATTCTTTCAAGACCTCATGGTACTCTACATAATCTGACCTATCAAGCACCTAGTACGCAGCCAGGAACTTAGAGCACTGAAACTCCGTCTCCCTGACATAAATCTGTGTCCAGACATAATGTGACAAACTCCCAAGAGGGTGAGAAACCCTCCAGCACAGACATAACCGTGCTATCATGGAATATACGAGGGTTCCCCAATGGAAAAAAACCATGCCTAATTACGAACAATGCCAGAAACCACCACATAAATGTCCTTTGCCTCCAGGAGACCCACTTGGAGAAAGAACATAAAATTCCTATCCTGGCAGGTTGGGGCATTCACAGATACGGCTCAACCTACACCACTCAGTCCCGGGGAGTAGCGATCTACATACAATGATCACTGGCGTTTAAACTCCACAACCTGATAACAGACACGGATGGACGCTTTATGGCGGTCACTGGGGAAATAGCAGGATGGTCAGTCCTTTTTATTATCATATTTGGTCCTAATTATGACTGCCCGGAATCTTTGCAAAAAATGTGCTGAACAGCTATGCACATTTCTGGACTACGAGGTGGTGTGGGCTGAGGACTTCAACATTGCTCTCTCACTGGTCCAAGACAGGTCCTCCTCTGCCCAGACGACTCTTACACGAGCAGCCCAAAAATGGAAGTCCATTGCGACAGACTATGCCCTTATTGACATATGGCGTCTCCTTGATCCCAATGGCTGGGAATTCACCTTCTACTGGCCAATGTAACCCATAGAGCACAGATCCTACCCCAAACCCTGCCCGACCACTCCCCGGTCTTGGCACAATTCACAGGCCTGACCACTCCACCTAAGCAACTCCGGTGGATATTTAGAGCCCGGTCACTAGAAGACATTGCATTTCGTGAATTGACCACCAGAACATTAGTGAGTTCTTCCAAATAACACAGACTCCGCCTCTGACCCCAGCGTGGTTTGTGAAACCTTCAAAGTATATTTTCAGGCTGGTGCTTCTTCAAAGAAGGGGGAGTCCTGAAGTGCATCCGCAGGGCCCTTTCGACTACGGAAAAAGAAATTAAAAGTTTGGAGCCCAGCAGGACTCTCCCGAACCGCAGGCCCGGCAGGGGGAAAAGAGAGATGACATCTATACAGTGACGGCCCGTGAGGAACACCTCCTGGGCAACCCAATCATAGCTGCTAGATATGGAGAGGGGGACCGTCCTAGTAAGACCCTAGCATGGGCAATCAGGCAGGAGCGGCACATTAACCCCATAGTTGAAATAGAGACGGCCAACGGGGAACTCACCAAGGACAACGGGAGAATAAATGAGACATAACAGGAATTTTATGGGAAACTATACACCATTCAGAGCACAGCTGGCCACGATAGCCTCACACACTACCTAGATAAAATAGCCTTCGGATGGCTAGACCCAGAGAACGGAACGCTGTTAAACAATACCCCCCTCAGATGAAGAATTCCTTAAAGTAATCCGTTCCCTCTCCAATGGTAAAGCCCCAGAACGGATGGCATTACAGCTGAACTATACCAGGCCTTTCCCAATTTACTCATTCCCCATCTGTGCAGTATGTTTGAGGCAGCTAGCTCGACAGGCACACTCCCACAGTCCACTAGAATGGCCCTAGTGTTAGTACTGCTTAAGCCCGATAAAGACCCCAGCAAGTGCTCATCCTATAGGCCCCTCTCCCTGGTGAACACCACTAATAAGATCCTAGCTAAGCTTTTGGCAGATAGACTCCTTCCATTTATGCCCAGTCGTGTCCTTCCAGATCAAGCAGGGTTTATACCAGGCTGCTCCACACAACAAAACTTACAGAGACTGTTTTCCCTCATGCATAACGTGAATCCGGATGTCCCCATAGCAGCAGGGGCCCTGGATGCTGAAAAAGCATTTGACTCTGTTGAATGGCCATTCTTGTTCGAGGTCCAATGCCGGGCCGGCAAGGGTACCACCTTTCTTCATTGGGTACACCTACTATACAGTGCTCCAAGAGCACTAGTGTACACCAACCACATACAATAAGGGGCAATTCTACCGACTTGGGGAACTAGACAGGGCTGCCCCATCTCCCCCATATTGTTCGCCTTAGCAATTGAACCCGTGGCATGCACCCTACGTGAATTGCACACAAATAGAGGGGTAAGAATTTGTTCCCACACCTCCATTGACTCTTTATATGTGGACGACATGTTAATATATGTTAAACATCCGCAAACTAACTTGAACCCTGTGGTGGACAAGATCACTAAATTTGGATCAATATCAGGCCTGCGGATCAATTGGTCCAATTCAGAGATCCTCGCACTTACCAAGTGTGTGACCCCACAGGACATTGGCAATGCCTTTGTAGGGTACTCACAGGGAATCCGCTATTTGGGTATTCGAGTTTCAACGTCCCCCCCAAACCATATGAAGAGAATTACGTGGCAGCCCTGGAGCATCTGGAACACGAAGTGGACCCATGGGTAGGTCTCCCCATCTCCCAGGCAGCTAGGATATAGCTTTTCAAGATGGTAGTCCTACCAAAATTACTATATATCTTCAACAATGTACTGATATGGCCCCACGCAAGCTATTGGGTGCGACTTAAGAACATGATGAATACATTGATTTGGGCTGGGAGGCAACCCTGGGTCTCGCTTGACACAATGTGTCGCCCTGTGCACAGGGCAGCCTATATGTTCCCGATCTCCTCCTGTATTACTTGATAGCTCAGGGTCAATACGCTGTCTGGTGGTGGTCCCCTTCAGGCGACTTGCCACATATGCTCTTAGAAAAAGCAACCATACAACCAAATGATCTGAAGGGACTGCTATGGGCCAAGCAAAAGTAAAATGTTAAGACAGAAGTGAACCATTGGAAGTTACCCTTAAGGCATGGGACCGCCTTGCAAAATGGGTCAGCTTTGAACAGTGCTACTCCCACTCCATGGCCATATATCATGTTCAAGGTATCCCACTTACACACAAGGAAATTTTCCAACAACATTTCTCAAACCTACTTATCACTACATTTGGAGATGTGGCACCTGAAGGCAGATGTATCTAATGGGCCGATCTCAACGGTAGGGATGAGTGGACCCCTATCACGCTGTTCCTGTATTACCGGTTGCACAAGGTGCTACGTGCTAGTTGGCCAGATTTTCCAAATGCCCCCTTCACATCTCCTATAATGACATTTATACGGAATGGCCCGATTACTAAGACCATCTGGCGCAAACCCCTAGAGGGGTAAATGGGAAGACAATCTGGGGAACACACTGAAGGATAACCAGCGGGGCACAATATGTACACAAACCAAATCTATATCCATAAATAACAGGTTTTGCATGATACACTTTAAATTTCTTCATCAAATATATTATTTCCCACTCCGCCTGAATAAGCTTTACCCGGACAGGCCCCGAACTGTAAAAGATGTGGACAGGCCCCTGCAGACTTCTATCATGTAGCTTGGCTCGGCCCTCAGGCACAGACACTATGGTCCAAAATAGCTGAGGCAGCATCAGCGATGCTAAGCACCTGGGTATCGCAATCCCAAGAGGCCTGGCTGCTCGCCTTGGTCGAGTCGCGCACTCGGAATGAGAAACACCTCTTTGGAATGGCTTCCATAGTAGCAAGATCACTCACAGCTAGAGCGTGAGGAGCAACTTAAGCCCCCAGTTTTCAAAACTGGCTCAATACCATGTCAAGGTGAGAGATGAGGGAGACACAGTATAACCTAATGCTTCCACCCAGCAGCAAGCCCAAGGACTACTGGGTATCATTCCGGGCATACTTAGCTGAGAGAGCAGAGACCTCGATAGACCCCAACTCACACAAATAGTTTCTGCAATATGCAACAGTTACTTTTCCAGCTCTGTAATCTAATAAACATCAATCACTGAGTAGTCTGAATGATTTGATAGCTAAAAGCCATGGGCATACCACAGTCACCAACTCGCTGTTGGAATGTTTATGTTGGCGTGTCGATGCTCAACCTGGTGGATATAAGGAAGTGCTTGATACACTTGGACTCCTACTGTACCCGAATAAACAGGTAGATCTTATGTAAGGATTGGAAGAAGAAGGGGTGAAGGGGGAACGAGTTGAGGCACTTAGCCCCCTGTTTGGTTGTTTTCTACCAGTTTGAAAAAAGGTTAATAAAAACAGTTTTAAAAAAGTAAAAATAATATCAATGAAGCAGTGGTAATACCAAGAGGGGAGTGTGAACAGGAGAAGGTAGTAGTAGGAAAAGATATGATAGGTTGGGTGGGGCTGTACAAATTCAGCATTAAGGTTATTACCACTGCACTACCACTCTGCCCAATCCCGAATTTGGGGGAAACTCAGAAAATTTACCTCCAGCTGTTAGCTGGTGGTGAATGCGCTGAGTTTCCACTCATTTTCGGCACAATTACCATGGTGCAATAATTGCTGCGGTAATTGTGCCGAAAATGCCCTATTGAATCCTATGGATGCAATATAAATGGGGATTTAAATGGGGATTTAACTCTACCACTGTATTTTGTGACCCTGGGCAATAGACCAAGTTGCAGTAACATTAATTGCGTTAGGCGATACCTCATCGGATTTAACGCTGGATTACCACCCAACTTATAGTGAGACCCATAGTAACATCATGAGAAGAAAGTGACACAAAAGAAGTGCTGGGGAGAAAGAAGTTGAGCAAGGAGGGAGCAACAGTGCAGGTGACAAAAACAGAGCAGGAGTGGAGCTAGGGAGAAGACAGGCTCATGTGAATGTTGGTACATCAAGAGGCAGTAGATACAGAGAACCAGTAATATCAGAGGAAGTGAGTTGCACAGAAGAGGTATGATGAAATAATATACCAGGGAGCAAGGAGGAGAACGACAGAGGCAAAGGTCTAGTCAGAAAAGGAAGGGTCTGGAGGGCCACGCCAGCCCTATGCAGAACCATAAGTGCCAAGGACTAGATTTCTCGCCTACGTTCACGGGGATTCCTATCAGCACCATTTCTCCTGGAAGTTAAGTGAGAAATGCGAAAAGGTAAACAAAATGGCTTTCAATTTAGAAATCTGAAGCAGAGGAAATCAAGGGTGCCCTCTGACTGACCAGAAATTCCCTCTTCAGTCCTCCCGCTGACTAAGACAAATTACCTCATCATCCACACTACATGGTATCAAATATTGTGAATGGGTACTGAACTGTGGATCTAGCATTGTTTAAAGAAGAGAGTTCAGCAATGTTAAAAACCTGCAACTCCAAAAAAAGCGATGTGAGGTAACTTCCAATTCATTTTAAAGGTTTGGAAAGTAGTACAGGAGTCCTGAGGACCAGACTGGTCCAAATCCATAGGATATACTTTTTCTTTAGCAATGTTCCTACTCCTAAAGTTTATTGTACAATCCCAGCATGTTTTTTACAGGTTGTTCACACTTTCATAGATATTTTAAATGATATGATATGATATGGCATTGGTAACGCGCCTATACACAAGTGCTTCAAAGTGTTTCATAGGGCAAAGTGTTTTATTCTGTATGAGACAAATTTGGGCATTTACCCTGTCTCAGCATTATTTATATGACTTCATCAATGGGATATTTTGAAATACAGATGTTCATTTCTGCTGGTAATTTGCCTGTCAAAAATGAGATGCACACCATTGTGATGTTTGATGTTTAGTCAATTTACTGCCATGCATTTACTATCACTTAAGTAGTATATGTAGTGCGTTATGCCGCTGCTACAAGGGCTTGTTTTCATGGGGTAAGGATGTTTGAGTGATCTGTGTTTAATCGTTAGTACTGGCACTTACTTTGAGTATCTCATGATTTTGTGCATTTGGTGGAAGTGGTTTGGCATCTTCGAAGGACTGTTGTGAAACCTTGATGATGGTGGCTGGTGCTGCAGGTGGTGCTTTAAATAGTATTGCACACACAGAGGGACAGTGGTGAGTGATTGAACCAGGTTTTGCCGAGCGGTCTAAGTCTCTTAGTGGTGAAAGGAAGGTGGCCATTTCCCAAAATACAAATCCCAAACTCAGAATAAATGGACACACCTCAGTAGGGAATGAGACGAGGAGAAAGATTGCAAGTTGAATAAAGTTTTCTAAAGTAAATGATGCATGCAGAGGCCTCTGCTGCTCTGAGAGCGCTCTGCCAACAATACAGAAACAACACATCTTTATACATAAATGTCATCATCAGTGACAAATAGTATAGGGGATGAACAGTTCCAGTCCATTGGCGCATTACAATGTTTCAGTATTAGCCATCCTGGGCTGGTACAGCTTGATTGGTTGGTGCAGAGCTGTTGCTTCTCGCGGCACGTGGGGCAGCTGGGCTCATCTGGGAGGGGTGAAGGTCAGGCTGGGTTCAAAAGATGCGATTATCCTAACTAATCTAAACTACACCGTAATCTTTGACATGCTAAGAGTAATGTAATACATAAAATGTGTTCCAGAATGTGGGTTGGCCTGTAAATCATGAGCAAACTTATACACATTCTTAACCTACGCCTTTTTGGGGCAGGGGTGTGGTGGTCCTCTTTGCCAGGTGGCTTATCTAAAGGATTTGACAGGAGATTTATTTGCCCTGGTGCCTCATGGTTCCAATGAATGGTTTGATAGGTGTTAGTCCAAGACGAATATATGATCACATAGAATTAGTTATATTGGGGGCAATTTAGGGTGGTCCATGTGGAAGGGTCGCACCAACTGCTACATGAAAGGAGACTAGAGGGGCAAAAGGTTGTGCAGGCAATAATTTCTAAAGGTGGGGGAGCAGGAGCAGGTTTGTGGAGATGGGTGAATACACAAGTCAAGATTTGCCCCGGTCACACATAGGGCAATGAGCTCAGAGGAAGAGAAAGAATACAGTAACAAGGTTACTTGATTGCCATCCATCCAGTAACTAAAACGGTTGTTACCATGCCCACTGCCCTTCTAGAATTGCAATCTATGACTTTAATTGGCAATTTAGATATGTTTGTGCCTGCGACCCTTCTAGTTTTTATCATGTGACTGTGATTACCGCCCAACACTACTTAATGCGTTTACTGCATTTGTGACCCTCCTTTGAAATAAGACTACATCATACGTGCTAGCCATATTATAGGAGGCACTTCACTGATCTAACCTATCGTGTTTTGCATATTCTACCTTACTACTAGCATACTGAACTAGCCCCATGTCTGATGTATTTTGCCATATCGTTAGGAGTATAAACCAGCCCAACATGTCAAGCATACTTTTAGCTTATTGTTAATTACTCTAAACGGCCTATCATAGCATATTATCTTCCTTGACTATGTGGTACTAGCCTATTTTGTTTGTTGCTTACTTTTGCCTATGGGGGAATAGCCTACTGTGATTTGTTCATACGCCGCCTACGTGGGACCAGCCTGTTTAGATCTATAACCACCCTGCCTATGCAGGACTAGTCTACCTGATTGCTATCTTATTTTGACTATGCAGGTATAGACTATCAAATTTGTACCTGTTCTTCGTTTGTGAGACTAGCCTATGCTTGCTAAGTATATTTTTTTTGACTATGGAGAACCACCTACTGCGATTTGTATTTGCTCCACTTACATGGGACCAGACTATTAGTTCTGTAACTACTAGCCTATTTGTTTGAGATCTGCTTTTGACTATGTGGGACTAGCCTATCAGATGTGTACTTGTTCTACCTATGTGAGACCAGCCTGCCTGACTTGTACAGCACTGCACACTACCCTTGCTAACCAGTAAAATATAGCGGTTGGGGCGAAACTATGCACACCAGAAAGTCCTAGTTGACCCATACACGACTGTCCCTTCTTTACCACCTTACCATAATGGCATGCATTAAATTTGCACCATGCCCATTACAGGACAGAAACAACAAATTACGTGCAAGACTACCCCGTCTTTATGAGCCCAAGACAAGTAGCTACAGCCGTCTAAATCCCCTCCTTAATCACAACACCACCACCTTGGCTCAGGAACTAACGCCCACTGTAGACCTAGAAGCCATGCATAAAACACAGAACTATGGCCGCCCCCTAACCCCCATCACCCACATATGAGTACTAATCCACCTAAACATAGACTTGCCCCTTCCCAAGGTCCGACTAACATGACAACTATCTATGGAGCTCTCATCAACGCAAGATCTCTTATGGCACATACCACTGAAATTGCAGACATATTATCATTGTCATGATCCCTGCTTCCAAGGGGTCAGGACTTGCCCCACGACCTTGGAAGCAGGCCCATAACTCTGATCCCAGGAACCAGCCAGTCCCTATTGGGACCTTTTGGACCTTGTCCTGGCGCCAGTGGCGCCAGGCTCATGAAGGTGACTGGTCCCGGCACAGGAAGCGCCGGGCTCATATTAGATAAGAGTGCTTGGTGGACCTACCTGTAGCAGACCATGCAGCTTACTTACCAGCTAGCTGGTCTGCTGATCCTTCTCTGCCTGGGACTACTTTTTCTGTCTGGGTGGAGCAGGAGCCACTCCCTGGAAGCAGAACACAGGAACTCTTCTAGAAATCAGGAACTCTTTTTCTTACCTGGGTGAGGCCGTGGAAGAAGACGCCTAAGCACTACAGAAGGCTATTTAAACCACACCCGATTGGTTTCACGTGCTTCACGTTATTCTGCATCTGCAGCAGGACGCTCACCGTGTCAGCTCCAGGAAACCTCCAGCTCCAGATCCTGTGAACACGAAATCACCTGCTGGGATCCAACCTTCAGTCTTCTTCAGTCTTCGGCAGCTCCTGCAAAACAAAGGCACAGGTTAGGGTAAAGCAAAGGCAGCGCATCTACTTACCTAATCCAACGGCAGCATCCAAGGCGCCTTTTTCAGCCTTTCTCTTCCGGCATCCGACATCTGCAAAGAGAAGGAACATCGGTCAGTAATATTTAACTACAAAGTCTGCTTACCTGTGTTACGCCCGTTCCAACTCAGCTCGCGCTGCATTCCGGCACCTGTAAGACAAGATACATCGGTTAGTAACGCTACCTGTGTTACGTTCGCTTCCAATCTGTTCGCGCTGCACCTCGGCACCTGCAAAGACAAAAGAGACATTACGGTGCATTCTACAGCGCTAGTGCAGTCTTTCTACTTACGTGCCATTAGAAGGATAATCTTCACCGCCACAGCATCTGAAAAGGAAAAGACATAGACTTTAAAGACTTAAGACTTTTGAAAGAGAAGAGAACAATCTAAAAGGAACTTAAATACTTACAAGGCACGCTTGTGCAATAACGGCGTCTTCGCTCTCAGCTAACCCTCTGCTATCAAGAGGCAGAGCTCGCATCCAGTGAAGCAACTGGACCCAGCGCCCCTGCACAAGACGCAGGATGGAGAGCCCGGCATTTACCTATCTAAGGTAAGCGCAATTATCAACCCAGTTCCACGGGGAAAGAAAGGGCGAGAGGGGCTAGGAACTTTCCCAACCTTCCAATCACTAATACTTTGGTTTACCCTTGCAGACACCTCACTCTTCAGCTTAAACTTTCGGTGAGAAGGGGGCCCTGTCCGGGAGCAAAACAAACCCTGCGCCTAACACTGAAGACGGTATCCCCACCAGATCAAGGCCTGCGCCTCCGAGGGAACCAGGTGAGCGTTACAGAACGCGAAGCCTTACCACATAATTCCCGCCCAGGCGCAATGGAAACCTCAGACACAGACCAATTGGCCCATTTACTCGGGGAGTTGAGGGCGGAAGTACACGCCGCACGTCAGGAAACAAATGCCCTAAGGAGGGAGTTAGTGGTCTCCAAGGAGGGAACAAACGATTTGGCTAGGCAATTGCTGCAAGCCCAAGCTGGACAAACTCCTCTACCCACCCCTAGTGGGGGCCACGCTCCTACAGCTTCCTCAAATCCGGTGCAAATCAATCTACCAGGAAATATACCTTTGGCTCCGCCCGAACGCTTTTCAGGTGATCCGAAAAGGTTTGCTGTGTTCATCAATCAATGTCGCTTGCACTTTTTGTGCAGACCCGCCGCTTTTCCAACGGACCAGGCTAAAGTGGCCTTCGTGCTCTCTTATCTCAGTGGCAGTGCCGCAGATTGGTCTGTTCCTTTAGTGTCTCAAGATGACCCCATTCTCCATAACTTCCAGGACTTCCAAGTCAGTATGGAGAAACTGTTCGCAAGGCACTGTCAGGGACAGGCCTTGGACAATGAACTTCTTTCACTACGACAGGGCAATCAAGATCTTCTGACTTATATTGCATCATTTAACAGACTAGTGGTGGAAACCGGATGGCCGGAGGATAAGAGGATCACACTGTTTTACAGAGGTCTGCGTGGGGAATTAAAAGACGTTCTGGCTCAAGTGGTAAATCCTCCACAAGACTGTTCCGAATATATCGATCTGGTAGTGCAATTGGATCATCGACTACAGGATCGGAAAGCCGATCGATCCAGATTTGAAACCCGACTTTTTCCAAGGCCACAAAGTTCCACGAAAGGAACTGATTCTGTGGAACCCATGCAAATAGGGGTTGTTAAAGGACCTTTAACCCAAAAGGAGAGGGAAAGGAGGAGACAACTGCAATTATGCCTCTATTGCGGAAACTCAGGGCACTTTCTTCGAGATTGTCCAGTGAAGCCCAAGAAGAAGATAGTAGGGGCGTCTGATAAAGGTACCGAGAATTCTGAGCCGGGAAACGACCTCGCCCGGCAAGTGTAGAGGTCCGCTTGCCGAGCGTTAAAACCAGTTCTTTGACCTCGCATTTCATCATGCCCATGGTCCTCGTGAGTCCAGAGCAACCTAATTGTATGCATGCCATTAAAGCATACATTGATAGTGGCGCAATCGGGAATTACTTGGACTGTGAACTGGCCGCCAGGATGAATCTATCTCTTTGTCCAAAGACGGTGAAAGACGTCATCACCACCGTGGATGGGACGGAAATAGCTTCCGGACCCGTAACTCACACCACCATGGAAGTAACGTTAGTAAGCCAAGATGGGCATCAAGAGAAGATCGTGTTTGATGTGATCAAGGCCCCGCAGTTTCAAGTCATCTTGGGAGTTCCTTGGTTGGAGAAACACAATCCTCAAATTGATTGGCGAGCAAAGACAATCCGGTTTCCAGAATGCGCTTCTACCTGTTACCCTCAGCCCTCCACCAAACTAGCTGCAACTGTTTCTGAGAGTCCACAACTGCCTCCTGAATACCAGGAATTCCAAGATGTCTTTCGGAAAGACCAAGCTAATTCTTTGCCTCCCCACAGATCATACGACTGTCAGATAGACCTGATTCCCGGATCCACTCCTCCGAGCAGTCGGATTTATGCCCTCACTGAACCTGAAAATCTCCACCTAAGGCAATATTTGGACCAGTACCTGGCTAATGGATTCATCCGTCCTTCGAAGTCCCCGGCCTCCTCAGCTCTGTTCTTCGTGCCAAAAAAGGAGGGAGACTTAAGAACGTGTATAGACTACCGTGCCCTGAACCAGATTACAATTAAGAACAGGTATCCATTGCCATTGATCCCAGAACTACTTGACCAAGTCAAAAACGCCTGTATATACACTAAGCTGGACCTCAGAGGAGCCTACCATTTGGTGCGAATAAAGGAGGGCGATGAATGGAAGACGGCCTTTCGTACCAAGTATGGACTGTTCGAGTATCAAGTGATGCCCTTCGGGTTGTGTAACGCACCGGCCCCGTTCCAGTTCTTTATGAATGACGTGCTCCGTGAACTCATTGATGTGTGTGTAGTTGTTTATATTGACGATATTCTAGTTTATTCGTCCTCTGAGGCAGAACACCGAAAACACATCACCGTGGTACTGGAGAGGCTCCGAAAACACAAACTTTTTGCAAAATTAGAGAAGTGCGTCTTTCATGTTACTGAGGTCGAATTTTTGGGATTTATTTTGTCGCCTGGCGGAGTTCACATGGACTCGAGGAAAGTAGACACAATCATCAAGTGGCCCTCACCAACATCTGTAAAAGGGGTTCAAAGTATGTTGGGCTTCGCCAACTTCTATCGTAGGTTTATTCCAGACTTCTCTCGGGTAGTCCAACCCATTACAGCTCTCCTCAGAAAAAACAAACGTTTTGAATGGTCTACCGAGGCAGAACAAGCTTTTCAGGAGCTAAAGACTAAATTTACCTCAGCCCCGATTTTAAAACATCCCCGCCCGGAACTACCTTACATTGTCGAGACCGATGCCTCCAGCCTCGCTATGGGAGCAGTGCTTTCACAAAGAGATCCAGAAACCAACCAGTTACACCCCGTGGCGTTTTGGTCTCGCAAATTCTCGGCCCCAGAAATCAACTACACCATTACTGATAAGGAACTTTTGGCTATTAAGTCCGCCTTTAAGGCCTGGCGGCATTATCTCCTAGGAGCCCGACACACTGTCACCGTCATTACTGACCATCGTAACCTACAGTATCTTAAATCAGCCAAAGCCCAATCCTCCAGACAACTTCGCTGGGCATTATTTATTGCTGAATTTGATTTTATAATCACCTACCGACCAGGCAATAAGAATGGTAAAGCGGATACCCTCTCTCGAATTGGAGTAGATGAACACATGGTTAACCCTGAGCCCGTACCTATTATTCCTGAACAAAGAATCCTGGGTCTGATCGGCATGCAATCCATTGAAGAAATTGAAGCCCAGGTTAAACAACTTGTAACTCCAGCAGACATACAAAAATGGCATCTTCAGGGGGAAGACTTCACAGTAAAGAACGACTTATTGTACTTCAAGGAACGACTTTATCTACCCTGTACTAGCTTACAAAATCAAGTCATCTCTTGTTATCACGACTCCTTAATGGAAGGACACCCGGGTATGGCCAAGACCTCGGAAAAGGTCAAGCGTCACTTCTGGTGGGCATCTTGGAGAAAGGACATCAGAAACTTTGTCATGTCCTGTGGAGTGTGCGCCCAAAACAAGAGTCCTAAGGAGAAACCAGCAGGCCTCTTACAACCAATTGACATCCCACCTCGTCCCTGGCATACCCTCTCCATGGACTTTATCACCGACTTACCTCCCTGTTCCGGATACAATACAATCCTGGTAATCGTAGACTTATTCTCAAAAATGGCAAATTTCATCCCACTAAAGGGTTTACCGTCAGCAGCAATCCTGGCTCGAGAATTTCTTGAAAACATCGTTCGGTTGCACGGCTTTCCTTCAATTTTAATCTCGGACAGAGGAAGTCAATTCATCTCCCACTTCTGGCGGAGTTGCTGTCGGTTGGCTCAAATTGATGTGAGACTTTCAACCAGTCGCTACCCACAAACCGACGGTCAGACCGAAAGGACCGATCAGACTTTGGAAGAGTACCTACGCTGCATGCTGCAACAGACAGAAGGAACTTGGAAGGACATCCTTTGGATAGCCGAGTACGCTTACAATAACTCAGTCCACTCGGGAACCGGAAAGACCCGTTTTTTCTTTTGTATGGTAACCATCCTCGAACCTCTAACCTGGATCCACCTCAGGATCTTGGAACACCAGCAGTTGACCACCTACATTCAACCATCACCCAAGCCTTCAAGGAAGCTACTACCCACCTTCAAAGGGCCAAGGAACAATACAAGAAAGGAGCAGATCAACACTGGAAGGAAGCCCCTCAATACCAAATAGGAGATCAAGTCTGGTTATCCACCAAACATTTACCCCTAAAGGGACCACGCACCTTTAACCCAAGATACCTGGGACCCTACTCTATCACTGCCATAATAAATCCAGTAGCGGTCAAGTTGGATTTACCCCCTCGTATGAAAATGCACCCAGTCTTTCATGTTTCACTACTAAAACCTGTTCAACCAGAAACCCGATTGACTAAATCTCCTGAACCTATCATAGTTGACGGAGAACTCGAGTTTGAAATCAAAAAAATCCTGGATTCCAAGATCTCCAAATCAAAACTACACTACCTGATTGACTGGAAAAGCTACGGCCCCCAAGAAAGATCTTGGGAACCTGCAGAACATGTACACGCACCTCGACTAATCAAGAAATTTCATCGGACATTTCCTAACAAACCAAGACCTCCGGAGAAGTCAACCTTGGGAGGGGCCTTAAGGGGGGGTGCTGTCATGATCCCTGCTTCCAAGGGGTCAGGACTTGCCCCACGACCTTGGAAGCAGGCCCATAACTCTGATCCCAGGAACCAGCCAGTCCCTATTGGGACCTTTTGGACCTTGTCTTGGCGCCAGTGGCGCCAGGCTCATGAAGGTGACTGGTCCCGGCACAGGAAGCGCCGGGCTCATATTAGATAAAAGTGCTTGGTGGACCTACCTGTAGCAGACCATGCTGCTTACTTACTAGCTAGCTGGTCTCCTGATCCTTCTCTGCCTGGGACTACTTTTTCTGTCTGGGTGGAGCAGGAGCCACTCCCTGGAAGCAGAACACAGGAACTCTTCTAGAAATCAGGAACTCTTTTTCTTACCTGGGTGAGGCCGTGGAAGAAGACGCCTAAGCACTACAGAAGGCTATTTAAACCACACCCGATTGGTTTCACGTGCTTCGCGTTATTCTGCATCTGCAGCAGGACGCTCACCGTGTCAGCTCCAGGAAACCTCCAGCTCCAGATCCTGTGAATACGAAATCACCTGCTGGGATCCAACCTTCAGTCTTCTTCAGTCTTCGGCAGCTCCTGCAAAACAAAGGCACAGGTTAGGCTAAAGCAAAGGCAGCGCATCTACTTACCTAATCCAACGGCAGCATCCAAGGCGCCTTTTTCAGCCTTTCTCTTCCGGCATCCGACATCTGCAAAGAGAAGGAACATCGGTCAGTAATATTTAACTACAAAGTCTGCTTACCTGTGTTACGCCCGTTCCAACTCAGCTCGCGCTGCATTCCGGCACCTGTAAGACAAGATACATCGGTTAGTAACGCTACCTGTGTTACGTTCGCTTCCAATCTGTTCGCGCTGCACCTCGGCACCTGCAAAGACAAAAGAGACATTACGGTGCATTCTACAGCGCTAGTGCAGTCTTTCTACTTACGTGCCATTAGAAGGATAATCTTCACCGCCACAGCATCTGAAAAGGAAAAGACATAGACTTTAAAGACTTAAGACTTTTGAAAGAGAAGAGAACAATCTAAAAGGAACTTAAATACTTACAAGGCACGCTTGTGCAATAACGGCGTCTTCGCTCTCAGCTAACCCTCTGCTATCAAGAGGCAGAGCTCGCATCCAGTGAAGCAACTGGACCCAGCGCCCCTGCACAAGACGCAGGATGGAGAGCCCGGCATTTACCTATCTAAGGTAAGCGCAATTATCAACCCAGTTCCACGGGGAAAGAAAGGGCGAGAGGGGCTAGGAACTTTCCCAACCTTCCAATCACTAATACCTTGGTTTACCCTTGCAGACACCTCACTCTTCAGCTTAAACTTTCGGTGAGAAGGGGGCCCTGTCCGGGAGCAAAACAAACCCTGCGCCTAACACTGAAGACGGTATCCCCACCAGATCAAGGCCTGCGCCACCGAGGGAACCAGGTGAGCGTTACAATCATCTGATGACTTAGATTTCCTTGCAGTAACTGAATCCTGGCTCCATGACGTAGCAGGCCCTGCCTTATGTTAGCTATTCCAGAAAACTACCAAATACTTAAAGCAGACAGACCCATTGCCAGAGGAGGAGGCCTAGCCATTATAGCTAAAACTAATCTGCAAATAAGACTAACTTCATCAACCTCACTTAAATCCTGCAAAATACTCTCAGCTAAATTACCCATATCTAGCAACCAAAGCTTACCATCTACCTGTTATATAGACCCCCAGGTCCTATGGCCACCTTTGAGGAGGACTCATCCAGCCTCCATTCCAACACCAAAGACTCCTCACAACTCCTATATTTGGGAGACTTTAATCTAGGTTTCAAGGACCCTCACGACAAACACGCTCAAACCACATAAACTATCCTGGGCGAGCATGGTCTCACCCAAAAAGTTCTTGCTCCTACCCACATCAAAGGGAGAACTCTAGACTGGGTCGCTGACCTAAACTGTACGATTACTATCACTAAAATAACCCCGCAACCATGGATTGACCACCACTTAATTGGTTTCTCTTCCTCAATAGAGCCTCAAAAACCGAAAATCCTAGATATGGCACCCCCCTTCCCACCAGAAGTAAAAGAGACATAACAGCGGACAAATTAATCCCACACATTCTCCCCTGCCTTAACTCTCTCACCAGCAATTTAGACCCAAATTTACTGGTATTAACTTTCAACAATACCATGACCAAGGCCCTTGACATCATTGCGCCGGTCAAACTTTGCAAAAGTAAACGGAAGGCCCACCTTAATGCCTGGTTCACCCCCACCTTAAAGAATTAAGACTCCAAAAAAGAAAACTACAAGCCTTAAGGTGACACTCCACTACGGTTGAGAACAAAGTCCAGCTAACCAATTTTACCAACATGTACAAAAAAGAAATAATCCGCACTAAAAGGAACTCCTTTAATGACAGAATATCCAAGGCCAACTCCAATACCAAGGAGCTATTTACTATCCTCTAGGAAATGGAGACCCCATCCCACCCACTGACAACGTCCCCAAGGACAAGCAATGGTGCACGAGCATCCACAATGCCCTCTCCAACAAAATAGCAACCCTCCAGACAAAAATAGCCAACAAAAAAGCATCCCTGCACTCCATTGAGTTGCATCCCACCTTACCTACTAAAATTACTAGCACCGACATGCCCTTCAGATTCTCTAAAATCTCCATTCTTGAAACAGAGAAAATCATACTATCTCTAAAGCCTTCAAACTGCCAGGGCGACAGTTGCTCGGCACAAATAATTAAGGATGCAGCTAGGGACTTAGCGTCGTTCATTTCAAAACTGAATAACGCCTCCTTCAAGACCAACTCTGTCCCAAATAACCTTAAAGAATTTTGGGTTCTACCGTTGCTGAAGAAACAGACCCTAGATCCCTCTATCCTGACGGATTACAGACCTATTAACACGGTCCCCTTCCTTCTGAAAATAATTGACAGAGTAGCTTATCTTCAAATTCAGAACCACCTTGAAGCTAGCCACTTATTAGGCTCCCGCCAATCTGGATTTAGACCACAACACCGAAACGGCACTTATTGATCTGAAAACCCAAATTGACGAGTTTAAGGATAAAGGTAAAACAGCTATGCTACTCCTCCTTGACTTATTGGTGGCCTTCGACCAGGTGGACCATGCAGTTGTATGCAAACACCTGGCTACAGCCGCCCATTTCTCAAGTGATGTTAAGCCTGGGTCCAATCCTTCCTAGCTAATTGTACGATGAGAGTCTTTTCCCCCTCAACAGCTGCAGACCTGATTCAAACCACCTGTGCGGTTCCACAGCGATCATGCATCTCACTGACAATGCATAACATCTTTACCAAGCCCTTATTCAACAAATTGTACAGACTGGGTGTCACCTACACTAATTATGTCGATGATACCCTAATCCTCATACCCCGTTCGGGCAATTTTTTTCAAAGACACAGCCTTGGTAAACAAGACATACTTCCTCATTCAGGCATGGATGGCCTTACGTGGCCTCTGCCTCAATAACGAGAAAATTGAGATCTTGATTCTGGGTTCTGATGCTAACCTAAAAAAACTTAGCCCGAGCTGCACCACATTTAATATTGACGGCAACACAATTAAAGTAGTAACTGAGGTAAAAACTTTAGGTTTCTACCTCGCCTCCACCCTAACACTAAAAAAACAAGTTAACGCTATGGCATCTTCGACTGCCTACACTGGTAAACTCATCAGGGCTTGCAGACCCTTCCTATCAAAAGACAACTACATTACGCTAGCCAATGCACTAATAATGTCTAAACTAGACTATTGTAACGCCCTATACATAGCAGCCAACAAATATATCTTAGACAAAATGCAAACACTACAAAATAACGCCTTAAGAGCGGCCCTGAACATACAGAGTAGAGAACACATCTCCAACATTAGAAGAGATCATCACTGGTTAAAAATTAGCAACAGGATCCTTCTCAAAACTGTATCTCTCACCAACAAATGCCTGAATAATGTAGCACCCCTTATCTCTCCAAGAGAATGATTAGAAAAACCTCGACCCGACTTACTAGATCATCTAACACACACTGCTTAGAAATTCCTAGATTTAAACTTACCAAATATGGTGGAGCCTGTTTCCCAGTTAATGCAGCGCTATCCTAGAATGCCCTTCCACTAGCCCTCAGATCTGAACAGCCATACCCCGATTCAGAAACAACATGCTAAACTGGTTACGATCTAATGATATTTAACTATCCACTACCCTGCCGCACCTCGGTGCCCCTGACCATGTATGATATTCTATACCTAATGCACTTGCCTGCCCGATGATGTATGTTTTATATGTACTGTACTTGTCTAACTCACCTAATGTATCTTTATGTATGCACCGCATTCCCGTATGTTTCTTCTGTACCATGTCACAGGTTGTAACCAAGCTTCAAGTATCCTTTGCATCTTTTGCGGCCAGCTACCCAAGGATTTGGTGCGCATTACCAAATAAATAAACAAACAAACAAAAAAACAGTTTTCAGATTGCAACAATTTGCGCCTGGGCTTCTGTGAGAACTGGGCTGGTGTGGCACAGACAGGGGAGGAGGTGGTGGGGGCTGTCGGAGCTGGCTGTGCTTTGTGATGGGTGAAGGGAGAGAAGACCTTTTAGAGATCATTGTGCGGCCTAGTACAAAAATGAAGTCTAAAGTGGCACAAAATGGAGTCTGAGTGTGTCATCCAATGACTTCCTTCTGCTGTTGTCAGTGAAAGACACAGGGGATGTCTCCCCGTAATGGAATGAGCAAATAGACTTATTCTGTGCAAAATGTACAGGGGGGGCATGCAGACCCTTCCTCCCTTAGAGAGGTTACTGCAGAGGGCAGGAGAGATGCTATGGGAAAGAGCCATGTTTTGAATGCTTTTAGAAATGAAAGTGGTTTTCAACCACCAATCTCAGATTCAAGTGGAGTGAATTCTAAAAAAGGTGATTGCTACTGAAATAAGCAATGCGACCCAATCTAATTCTATGAGATTTTGGACTCTGTAGAAGAAAAGAAGAGTTTAAGCACAATAGATGATCAGATGGCGAGTGACTCAACTTTACTTTGATTAACCTTGGGCCTCATGTGTAAAAAGGCATGATAACACAAAACACCATACACAGAATTACTTGCTGAAAAGGGAGCCAGTTGAGATCCCTAATTGCAGAGATGTATGTTCCCAATACCCGTTCTGCTAAGTTTTTGAATCCTAGCAGCAATATTCTGTGTCATCAAATTAAAAAGTCCAGAACGGCAAGATAATGAGATTTCAAAAGTCTACCCTAGAAGAAATAATTGTGATAACTCCTGTAGCTTGACCATGGTTGGGAATGTGAACACCTTCTTCAGAGTCCAGAGAGAACCAAAAAAAAATACAGTGACAGTAGACTGTCTTACTTTAAACCAAAATGACACAGGAACGGGTGGGTTCCCATTGAAGGGGTCCGGAGCGATGTATCCAATCTATCATTGGAGCATTCTCCTACTAGAATATCTGCCTTATCCTAGTTTAGCTTGAGCAAGTTATGATCCATCCAGGTGTAACTATTTGCAAGACAGCGGCATAAACCATCTTCTGACAGCAATCTGTGTCCATCCAATCCATGTAGGATCTGAGCATTATCATCATATGAAGAAAACATTAGAACATTACTATGCATACGTTTAACAGGAGGGTGAACATAGATATTAAGGCGCTTAGAATACATGCATAACCCTCCACAGTGCACACGAAATGGAGTAGAACTACAGCTGTTGGTAACCACATCCTACTGCCAATCTCTTGAAAAAGAATTGAAACAGGCTGGAAGGATTCCACCAGTACGATTTTTTAGTGCTAGTTGTGGATCTCAGCCATTTTATCTCTTTGTACGCCTGAACTATGATGCTTTTCTCCTGTGTAATTGTGGCACTGGGTGAACTGTGCGCTTGTGTGTGGAAATTATTGAGGAGTTGGACTCCTCTGGTTGGGGCTCAAACATAGGATGTTGATGTTGTTAGTGTGTATTACGTGAGATAATTATTTCTAATGGTTGTGAGTGAATCTTTGATTTTCTCACTTGTTCAATTTTATGGAACTATTGCTTTCAATCACTTGTGCCTAATGTTTTATGTTCTCATTTGTTGAGAGGTAGATTTGTGCTTGTGTAGCTGCTGTAAATGCAGTTGAGATGTCATGACTGGTGGTGCGAGGTAAATGTTGAGAACGTTATGCACGTGTATGTATTAAGAGCGGCAATTGTAAGGAGGCTGCCTGGACCACAGATGTCTGGCAGGTTGCTTGTTTGGTGTGTCTGAAGTGCTTACGCGTGGACTTACATTAAGCTTTAAATAAAGAATAAAGGATTGTTTTTCGTTATTACAAAATGCATTCAGAGTGATCCATGGAACACAGCGAGCGGCTATGTTTTAGCAACATATCTCTCAGTGGTGGCTAGTTAGAAATCCATACTGTTGCTGAGCTCTGTTTGTCTATAGACGAGGAAGATGTGCTGTGAGGGCAGGCAAGGCAAAGAGAGTTAAGGGAGGGGAATTACCTGAACTAGAACCGAGATAGAAAACATGACACAATACAGATAACCTGTAATGAAGTGACTGAAGAAAAATAAAGATGTCAATGATATTAAAGGAGAGACAAATGAAGCAGAGTCTAAAAAAGATAGAATTTAGGAACATACATTCAAAGAAAATGGCAATGAAAAGGTAAAGCTAAAAGGAAAAAAGAAGCATGTTCAGATTGAAAAGAACAGATGTTTGAAAAACATTCTTATTGGAGGTGATCTGGATGTGCTTGGGCATTTTGAGCCAGTTAGGCGGTACATTATTTTGGAAATTACACATTGCAGTAAAGCTGGATTGGCTCTAATAGATTCGTATTGCAGAATTATCATCTTATCCTCATGCTTTTCAATGCAAGCATTAAAGTGATTCCATTCAGAGCGCTATTTCAATTCTTTTTCTTAACCTGGTCAAGTTGATTCTTTAAATCTGTATCATTATTTCCAAAATAGCTTAGCTTGTGCACCTGCACAGCCTTCTGAATATCTTGCCAGACCATGCTCAAAAGTGCGACTGAATTAACCCTAACTTAACCTGTGAGTGATGAAATTACAGGGTAATAGAGGCATTGCATTTTTTACTGGCTTTTAAATGTCACCATCACAAAGAGAGAAAGAAGCAGCAAAAAGTAATTTACTCATAGTGTCCTTCAAGTAGAGGTGACTCTAGCTGTGGCTTTTCCTGTACTTTACCATACAGTAAAAGATTTAAAAATAAATATACATCTGATGGAATTTTAATACACGAAGTTAATTTTGATGGAGATGTCTAACCTCAGATCAGAATTATCTCTATTTACATAGCACTGGATTTATGGGATCCGCTGTGCTTAATCCATTTTGGAAGGTTTGTCAATGTATTTTAGGGTGCTGCATTACTTCAGGGATTGTATTGCTATAGAATGCATGCAAAAGCATGATATTGTGTTAAAAGCAACAATTCGTGATTTTAACATAAAGGGGCTGATTTTCAATTGAGGCGCAATGTGAATGAAAGGCTCAAAAGCCTTGAATAAGGCATGTACACCTTTCATTCACGCCACACCATACCACACCACATTTTCAATCATTTGGAGGGTGAGGGGGCAACGCACCTTGCACTTCAGTGCTTTCCTTTCTCTCCATCAAACAAATGCTCCAGCAAAGCAGGCGGACTCCATATGGATCCATTTTACATTCTGTCTGCCATGCGTGCATAGCATGCAACATGTACAATTACAATTAAACGCTGATTAATATACGTGCATGGCAAGCACTGTTTAACTGCAACTGTGAATGCTGCTTACCATGCGTGCATGGCAAGCAGTGTCCACAAGTACAATTAGATGCTGTCCGACATGCAAGTGAATGGTAAGCAGTGTACACAATTAAAAGTAACACACCGCGTTTTGCCCTGCACATTTTCACTCCATTGTGCAAATAATTAAAATTTGGCGGCAGGGTCCTGGCTAAGCCTGAGTGCAAACATACCAAACATAAAGTGAGCTTCTCAGAAAGGACCTTGCACGTCCATGAACGAGATGATCTTCATAGTCAGAGTCTATATTTAACACCTATTCAATTGCATTTCCCACAAACTATTAGTATCTTTGTATAGCATCAACATTCTGCATTTTTATGCTACAGTACTCTCTGGGACATCAACAGAAAGCGGTTTTTAGCTAGTCACACTAACTGGACTGACACAGCATTGCAACGTCACATCTGTACTAGCCCTATGAGGATCTACGTCACTGAGAGCCTGAGTGCGTCAGATGCATTTTTTGTAGGTCGGATAGATGGATGACACTGGGACATTGGCATAGCGGGGGGTCCCAGAGTGCGAGAGGCCCTGCCAACACATGTCCTAGGTGAACCAGTGGTGGTGCGTGGAAGGTGCATGCACAGGATTGTGGTGGTGTGCCTGAGGAGGCAGTGATTGTGAAGGAGGGGCGGTGCGCAGAGCACGTCTGGTAATGTGCAGAGCCAGAGAGGCTTGTAAAAATTGGAACATATTATCATTTCATCTGACCATTTTACACCTGACCAGAGGATTATTGAAAGACTCAACTTGAGGTCAGGTAAAAGAGGTATTACCATACATAAAGGGAACAGTGGAGGAGTTACTCCCCTTCAGCATTTGTGTAAAACACTTGCACCTTACAAAGAAAACTCTCTAAATAAAGCATAGAATGGTCCAAAAGTACAGAAGGTAAATCAACAAAACCATGGCTGCCTTGTGGCAGTTTCTCCAAAGACGTGCAGCAATTGCTTTTAACACACATACAGGGCACTTATTTGGGGAAGGAATAGACCAAATGTATGGCTATACTTGAGTTGTGTCTCATATTTCTGGAAGGAGAGGGGGAAACAGCAAGGCGTAAGTGGATGCTAAGCCAGCAAGAGGTGAAGGAAGAGGAGTCCCATCTTCTATACCTCCCACTGCCCCTCAAAGAGTAGTATCTGATGACACAGATGATGAACAGGGGATGTGCCAAATTAGAGAACTGAGGGAAGCAGAGCGGTATTCAAATCCGACATACAAGCCACCACCATACACTAAAAAGGACAAGCCAAAAAGTGCAGGGCAGTCAGTTAGTGGTGCAGGAGCGAGCAAGAAGGCGCTATAGCACGCAAAGGAAGAATTTGAGGGCATAAGCAGCACAGGTACTCCTAAAACTTAAATGGAAGGTGACTGGGGAGGCAGAAGAGGCAACAGAGGCAATAGAAAGCCTAAAGAGGGACTCGAGACATGTCAGACTGGGCAGAACCAATGGAAGAGGAAGATAGAAGGGAGAAGGACAGGGAAGGATGGTTAGAACGTGAGGACAGGGAGAGGAGAAGAGAGCAGAAACTGGAGCGGGAAGCCAGGGAGTGAAGAAGGGAAGAAGAAAGAGAGCATTTGGAAAGGGAACAGGAAGAAAAAATAGAGAGTGATCTGAAGGAGAGGAAGAGAGTAGAAAGCGAAAAGAGGGAGAAAAGGGAGAGAGAACTAGAGAAGGCAGAGAGGTGAAGAGTGATAGCTGAGCAGGAAAAATGCATGTTAGCACAAAGGGAACAGGGGAAGTTGCAGTTGGATATACTAGCGAGAGAGCGAGCATGAAAGGAGGAAGATGACAGGGCAATAAGGGCAGTAAAGACTCAAGTAGCAGGGACTGGGAAAGAAACACATGTGAGGAAGAAAGACGAGTAGAGCCAGATAGCACCAATTCAAGTTGAAGGAATGCGGCAGCAGACAGTGGAGCAGGCCTAGGGGCAGGGGCAGGAAGCAGAAAGTACAATCTAGTGGACATTGATTTTAGGATGAAACCAAATACAGATTTGACATCGAGGAGATTAACTTTTTCCGATGTCTTTTGTAGTAACACGGACACAGGATCTGACAATGACAAAAGACACAGTGGTGACGAGAAGGGGAGCAAGGTAGACCCCATTCCACGGGGACAGCCGAATGGGCATCATGGGAATGCAGGTCCCTTGAACTTGGAGAAGGAGGGGCCAAGGCAGAGGATCAAGCACAGCGAGCAAATGACAGGTGCACCACACATAACACATATGTCAATACACTTAGGGATCTCCTAGGACGCAGGAGGGAGGAAACAGCACTAGCATGTTCAAGAGGATGATTGTCTAGAGCTTATGACGAGAGCAAATGAGTAACCACACTAGAGCCAGCAGAGATATGCACAGACATGGAAGATGAGAGAGGTCCAATGCAAATTTGACCATACTGAAGGACACCGGAAGAGAGGGCAGAATACTTACAGATGCCATTACTAGAGAGGGTAGGGGCGAGACATCAGTATGTACCCTGGAAACAAACAGACAAGCAATATGTCAAGTGCAGACTACCATCCTTAAGCACGGGAGCTGGGAAATTGATTTATGAGATGGAGAATTTGACAGCGGGTCACAAGCTGGCATTTGGTGACGTAAAGGGATTATAAGTTTTGATACTTGGGTGACGCAGCTGATGACATATGGAGAGGGTGAGGTTCCCAGGGGTGGCATGACGGGCAGTATGGCAAGTATTACGAACACAATACCCAGCCACGTCAGACATTGGGACGAATACATCACGCAAAAGGCGGGAAGATGAAATCCTATTCGATACATTCAGGAGATTAAAGTGCTTTGGTGCCTTGAAACTCGAGAGCCTTGGGAAAAAGATAGCTATATTCTATCACATATTAGTGCAGGGATTGCCAGACCCATAGCAAAAGAGTTTGAGAAAAATTGTGAGGATGGAAGCAAAGGGATGGCCATGAATACAGCTCACAATATTGCACCATTGGAGACTATGGCAGGAAAAGGTTAAGCAAAAGGCGCAAGAGAGAAAGGCAGATGAGGAAAAGCTAGTGCAAAAGAAGCTATCAAAGCACAAAATGGAAGGTGTGGTCAAAACCAGCCCCACCCCACAAGCACCAGCATCTCAGTAGCAGTACCAACAACCACAACCATTTGCACCGCCCATGGGAGGAGGATACATAGAACGGGGTGGCACACAGCAGGGATTCAGAGGAAGAAGAGCATTTCAAATGGGGAATGGCTTTGGGTCACAAACGCATCATAAGCAGGGAGGGTTTGGTGGATTCGGACAACAAACAGAGCAAGGGACTTCCCAGGGGGTTTCCCTGGACATGGGAGTGAGCCACCACAGTGTTGGACAAGAGGACAGATGGGACATATTTGACGAGCATGTCAATTTAAAGGGGCACAACACAACTGGGGAGGACAAGACAAGCAGCAGTATCAAGGGGGACAAGGTGATTATTACGAACTGAACACACAACCCCAGGATCAGATACAGGGTGCATACCAGCAGATGCCACAAGCACAAACACAGGTACAGACACAGGCACCAAAGATGGCAGCACCACTGCCAAGATACTTGCAATCACCACAGATCAGGGGAACTACACAGCAGCTTGCACACCTACACGATGACAATGGACAAGAGCCCATGGACACAATGGCGACGGTGTCAGTCAGACAAGTGGGAGGGGTTACTATGGTAGGGAACAACCCCTTCACAGGAAACAGGGATTCCATGTATCCTCAATAGGACAGCCCACAGACAAACTTGATGTGTCCCATCCTGTCGATCACACCCAACCCTGCGGAGGAACCTCGCATAGGGGTGGTGATAGGTGACAAAACGTTGTCCTTTCTTGTTGACAACGGAGCGACTAGGTCATGCATTAGGGAAGGAACATTTAAGTTGTCAGGCAATGCCATGAACACTCACAGATTCTCTGGGGCTCGAGAAGTGGTTCATTTACTGATAACATCTCCTTATCTAGAGAAGATCAAGACTTTTCACTACCTTTGCTTTACTCTCAACAGACACCTATTAACATATTGGGAAAAGACATCATGAGCAGACTAAACATGACCATTTAATTCACAGACAAAGGCATAATATTCTCAACACCAGGCATACACATGTTGAATGTGAGACAGATCGCCCAGGCATATTGTGGATGCACAGCACAGAGAGGGATGCCAGTGGACCCCATGATGTTTCAGTATTGGACATACACTGCAATTGCATGGATGCCAGGTATTGCAGGTAAAGTGTGGCGAGCACCAAACAAATATCTATTCAGACCAGAGACACCCTTAGATGACCCAGATGGAACAATAATGTCCATCGAGATTGAGGCAGTGTTGGCCATAGAGGATTGGATTGCTGTGCAAGCAATGGATGACACTGAGAGGGCATGGAGAGCCACATTTGCAGTTGCAGTCGGGTGCAGGCTCACAACAGTGACAGATGATGAGCTATTCAGAGAAGAGAGACTGGAAATGGATATGGTGCTTGAAATGAGTGTCACATTTTGGCTACAAATCCATTCAGAGAGGTTCCACAGAGAATGGCGATTGCACTGGAGGCACAACCCTCATATTTTGAGGAAGTCATGACCAAGGTACCAGACAGTTTGTGGACCACCAGTCCTTAGGAAGTGGGCTGCATAAAGAGCATAGGGGGAGTGAAGATCAAACTGAAACCGGGAGCAATCTTACCAATGTTAAAACAGTATTCCCTTATCAAGGAGGCAGATGAGGACATCTATGAAACAATGAATGTCCTCATTGAGAGAGGCATACCGGTACCATTAGAATCTCCTTGCAACACAGCAGTTGCGCAAGGCCAATGGGGGGGGGTCATGGTGTTTTTTTTCCAGGATTTAAGACCTTTTTACAACATTGTAGAAGCAGAGTATCAGGTAGCAGCAAATCCAGCAACTATTTTGCATGGCATTTCAGCAGTAGCCCCCTGCTTCACAGTGATTGATTTAAAGAATGCATTCTTTTCAGTGCCATTACACCCAGACTCACAAGACCTAACCCGATTTATGTACCGCAACCAGAAGTAGAAACACACTTGTTTGCCACAGGGGTACTGATAGTCACCATCTATCTTTAACAGAGTGATCCAGATGAATCTAGGCAACATACAGACAGAAAGCACCAGGATGTTGACGACATTTTGATTTGCAGTGGGACAGAGGACGAGTGCAGAAGGGACTCAGTGAGCATACTGACATTGTTAGTTGACAAAGGGTAAAAGGTAGACACAGCCAAACTACAGTATTGTCAGAAAGAGGTGCTTTACATTGGACATGCGATATCTAAGGACGGCTGGCACATTTCCCCAAAGAGATCAGAAACAATACAGAACACACCATAGCCCAAAACAGTGAAGAAAATGCAACGATTCTTGGGGTTGTGCAATTAATGCAGAGCATGGGTTTTTGACTACATCACATAAACAAGGCCACTGTTGACAGCAGTGAAAGAGGCCCAGAAGGGAACAAAGACACTGACATGGACCAAAGATATGATTGATGACTTTGAGGAACTGAAACAAGCAGTATGTACAGCCCCAGTATTAGGGACCCCAGATTACAAAATGGAGATATTCCCGTTTTCCAACACAGATGGTGTAGTGATGAAAGTGGTACTGATTCAGAAGACAATCATGGGTCATAAGCCAATAGCTTATTACAATGGACAGCTTGGCCCAGTGATGAGAGGGCACTACCCGTGTGAACAATCATTGGCTGCAGCGGCCTTCACAGTGGAAAAAGTAATTAACACTGACAATGGGGTGCACAACCAGTTTTTATGTGGAGCATGCTCTTTTTGCGGTCCTGCATAAACCAAAGAGGACAATGACTATGCAAATAGCATCAGTGTACAAAGTAATACTATCAAAGGCAGGGCCGAAGATAGTAAGATGCAGGACAATTAACCCAGAACCATTCTTGGCAGATGTCTACCAACCAGGGGACTATACACACGACTATACAAAGAACATAGAGATGTTCAGTGACACACACAAGGTGGAGGAGGATGCACTGGAGGGGGGAGACGTACTGTATACAGATGGTTTGTCGACAATTGACCAGACTGATGGGATCAGAAGGACTGGAACTGCAGTGATAAGACTGAAGAAGGATGGGACAAGTGAGGTTGTTGTGAGTGCATGATTACCATCCCATTATTCAGCACAAGTGGCAGAACTATTCGGTCTAATTTTTTCACTAGTACACAGCGTAGAGAAGTGTGCAACAATATATGTAGACAGTAATTATGACACATCAACCGTGCATTCAGTACTAGCGCAATGGCATAGGAGGGGGTTCAGCAGGGCAGATGGGACCCCAGTGCAACATGTTCTCTTGTAAAGACAGTTGATTGAAGTTTTTGCATTCCAAAGGAGGTGGCACTAGTGAAATGCCAGGCCCACATGAAGGGGTAAGAGCCTATATCAAGAGGCAACGAAGCAGCAGACTATGAGGCAAATTGTTCAACGTATTTTGGGAAACTGTGGGGATTGGAAGAGAGGGCCCAAGAAGGGGTGAGGAAATTGGTAATGAGGGAGGATACAATGCTCTACCACAGATCCAGATAATGGAATTGCAGGGAGCTGCATCACATGAGGAAAAGGGGCTATGGGTAAAGAGAGGATGCTCAATGTCTCCAACAGATGCTTATGGCAACAGAACAACACAGGCAAAGTGGTCATGCCTCTGGTATTACTGAAAACAGCATTAGTGCAATTGCATCATCCAACACACACAGGGAAGGAAGTTATTGCTACATGCATTGGAGAAATGTGGTTTTGCCCAAACTTGAAAGAACATGTAGCTGATTTCCTAACTAACTGCTTAACTTGTCAGCAGTTCACAGCAGGGCATACCTTCAGAGTTTTCAGAGGAGCCATACCAAGAGCTGTAGGTCTATTTCTGCATCTCCAGGTGGACTATGTGTATATGATCCAATTCTGTCACGGATACCGCTACATGATAGTGGTGGATTGCACATTTTCCAGATGGATAGAGGCTGGGTAATGCTCCCATGCCAATGCACTCAGAGCAGCAACATTTCTGGTCTGAGAAGATTTCCCAAGATGGGTGTGTGTGAGGTCCTGCAATCTGATAATGGCCCTCACTTCGCCAACAAACTGTTTCAGCACATTCCAACCCGGCTAGGCATCAACCACAAATGTGCCTACGCATACCACCCGCAAGCAAACGGAAGTGTGAATGACTGAATCGACTCCTGAATGAGTGCATTGCTAAAACTCAGCAGAGCACCAAGAAAAACTGGCTACACTGTTTACCTTTGGCTCTCTTTGAATTGTGCATCGTGCCAGGGTCCGACGACCATTTATCGCCCCACGAGATGGTGACAGGGCGGCACATGCATCTTCCCCTGGCGCCTCCCACTAGGGCATTGAAGGATTGTGAGAAGAGTACAGATGTGTTAGGGCAGAACATTTTCGAATATATCACTTACTTGGTTTCTAGTACTTCTTTTTATCTATTGCCAGATACATTGGATCCAGGGCGGGCCTTAGGACAACTAAAAGAGTGACTCCAATAATACAGACTTTGTTAACAAACTCAAACACTCAGTAAAGGTGGGAGACCTTGTGCTCTGCAGTAATTTCCTCAGGCGCTGGAATGTACCCCGCTTCACAGGCCCTCACGTTGTTGAGGCTGTGACAGATAGGGCAGTAAGGCTTGAAGGAAAGACTGTCTGGAACCACATCCATGACATCAGGCCCTACAAAGCAGTGGCTGTACTTGGCAACAGAACTGCAGTGACCAACAGGGCCAACGTTCAAGATCTGGATGCAGAACAAGCACAAGCTGATCACACAGAGCTAGGGAGGGCAGGACACCCAACAGTTTGATGAATCCAAATAGCAGAAGCGCAACTGGCATACTTGTCCAAGTCGATAGCTAAAAACACTGTTTGTTATTTTTCCTTTTCCGCACATGCAGGTTGATGTGAATGTTGTTAGACTTGTATAGGGAACTGTCCTGATGTTACCTCGCATTGATCACCCTGAAGCATTCTCCAACCTGATTGTGCACTATATAAAGGGCCCACCGAGTTCCTGACCTCGATCCCCTACAGTATATTTCCATGTTTTTATAGAATATTTGGCCCAAGCATACCTTCAACTTTGACACATAACATATCCCGTTCTGCCCACACTAAGAGATCCCTCAGTTAGATAGGTCTGGGTGGAGGTCTTTGCTTTTACCATCAGTGACTATTTAGTTCACTGAGCTTCAGGGTACTGACAAGTACTAACACAATAATGCCTTCCTTTGCAATTTTCAGGCGGGCAACTTTATCATCTCATCAGCTGCAAGGATCCAGTAGCGTAAGTGGGTATGTCAGAGACAATAAAGAATATTATCATCATGGTGTGTTTATTGATTCCCAGTGGTGTACTGGCAAATGTGTTCTGGTTACTTTATACTGCCTCTACTAACATTACCCCTACCCTAGCAAGGAGGAGGACCATGTCAGGTGGACGAGAAGACACTGCTGATAAGGTAAGGAGAGGTAAGTGCAGTGTTGACACAGACATGAAGAGAGTTATATGTACCTCACCGATGCAGCATGAGTCACAAGCAACATGTGGTATAAACACATGTCCAAAGTAGGTAGGGAAACCACCTGGGAGAGCTGTTATGTCTGCTCTTTGATCTCCTACTCCATGGGTGCTTCTCGAATGTCATTGTAACTGAAATACGTGCAGCCAGAGCACAACGCCTGATGTATCTCACAATGGTGCAGATGCGAGGAAGATTCCTAGAGAAGACAGCAACATTGAGATGGATGTCCAAGGGGACCTTCCCATATGAAGATGATTATATAAAGACACTAGATTTGATTAACAATTACTGGCAGCTACATGAAGGATTGCAGTACATCACTGACAGACCTGAGAAGGGAGAGACAAAGATTATCATACTGAAGGAGTTACCATGTTCTTGGACAAGGGTTCAGGAGATAGGAGGAGAGCCTGGATGCTGGGAAAGACCTCAGATATTGATCTATGGATGAGTGTACCGTAAGAATGGATGGAAAAATGGTGTGGTGGGAAGCAAGGCACTGACCTTAGCACAGTACAAGAAGAAAATGACAAGTGTCTAACGGAATGGAGTGCAAGCGCAAATCTGCTGACATGGGTGCAGAATGAAGCAGGACTGATGCCATTAATTCCCCTGTAGACATCAGCCCTGTGCTACCAGAACAATGGTGACATTGAAGTTGGTGAAAACGTAGAGTGCAAGGTGATTGAACCACTCCCGGCAATGAACGTAGGATCGGCCATGCTAATGGAGCACTATTTGTTGTGTGGATCAAAGGCGTACAAAAAATTGCCACCCGACTAGGGAGGGGTATGCTCCCTGGTACACATCAACATGCCTTCGTTGGTGGTATCCAAGAAGGATGTGAAGCTCGAGGAGTTCCCAAAGATGGAGAATAACAGACGATGGAAGAGGTCATTCGAGAAAGCACCAACAACTGAGACCAGGGAAGCACAGAAGCCGACGGAAGTGAGAAGAGTGAAAAGAGGGGGGAATTACTTCTCAGACAAATCATAAACGGCACTGGATGAGATCCCAGCAGAACATAGGCTGTTCAGCAGAACACAAATGTTCTTCCCATCACTGATACCAGGAATACAGATATACACAAATGCCAAATGGTTACAGGTCACTTGTTGGGAGATGATGGTAACAATTAAAGGAAGAGCTCAAAGCAATAAGGTTGGTGGCACTACATAATAGATACATTCTGGATCTCCTCACAGCAATGGAAGGAGGAATTTGGGCAAAAATAGGGAGTTCATGTTGCAAATTTATACCAGCTAATGATGAAGAGAATGGGACTCTCTCAGATGCAGTTGCACAATTGGCACAAATGCATGTGAAGATAGAAGATGAAGCATGTGGGAAGAGACAAGAGCTGGCTAGCATATCTCAGGTCATGGAGGCTATCATGGCTGTCTGATCGACTGAAGGTGATAGCTGGAGAACTCATACTGTGAGAAACATCAGTATGTGGGCTACAGATATGCATTGGAAGGTGCAAGAAGACAGCAGCAGAGGCAATTGGGATGCAAATACTGATGATGTGAACATAAGTGGAATGAAGGATGATATTGTGAGAGAACGAGACAGACTAAGAGAGAAAATTGCACTGTGTGACTTGTTTCCAGCAGGAACAATTAAGTTGGGCAACCCCCGTGATCCAAGAACCTGTGAAGGGAAGTGGGTTTTGTGCAAACCCGAAGGAGCATGCTGTTACATGTACTGGTCTTTTGATGACCATGCAAACTATTATGGACACCTTGGAGGAATAACTAAAATATGGCAGCTCAGAGAGAAGGGGTAGACCTATCAAGATTTGTTCAACAGGTCGACCAGAGGGGGGATTGAAGATGGATGGTCAAATCCTACCCCTGCTCCCACTCCCACAAAATACATGGCCCAAAAGTGGAACCGCAGATACCCACAATCATCCATACCATTTCGGACTGATTCCTAGTGCTCCTATGATAGACAAATATGTCGAGAGGTTCCCACTTAGCCAACCATACAGCACAGGAGCTGTGCAAACGCTACCCAGAGTGGATGAGTAGCCTCAGGATCCAACTAAGGAGACTTCAATTGACAGTATCGACTAAAGCGCCAAGAAGCTATGCTACTGACGTCATTAGAGACACCATGACATAACAGTGTTAGACACGAACCACACTTGCCATCTGCACATCGGGACACACTCAGACACCCATATACATGAAAAACATATCTAGAACAGTTCTATAAGTTAGAGGACAGAAACATATACATACTGCCTTTGCTTTATTATTTTGTCATTAGCTTAACCACGGCAAGGCAGAAACCGCAAGGAGCAAGCAATCCTGAGTGAGCTTGCCGATGCTTACATGCAAATAACCTACTGGAACTGCAGGAACACCTATGGGACATGACAGAACCAATGTAAAACTAACTTATGGAGCACTATAGAATACCACAAACATCCAGAAGCCATGCCATGGCTTAGAAACATCACAGTAGTCCTTAAACGTCTTAGTAAGAGCTGAGCTGAGCTGATACCAGACTGAACGGGAGAGCAACCATGTGGGACATGGCCGGATGCCAAGGCCACCAAGATAGAAGCGACATTCCATTCCCGGAAGGGCAGTAATACCAGCTGCAATAAATCCACATAATTCATAGTAATTAGGAAACTGCAGAAGCCGAAAACACGGCCTCTCAACTCGTGACTCGACAGGCTGTATGATAATAGAAACTGGTGCTGGGAAAGAGAAACGATCTTGCGCCGAGAGACAGAAGCTTGCAACAAAGTGTTTACTGCAAGAGACAAGGGTTGCATGATGTGAACAGGCACTCCGATAGACTTTGGTGGTGCACACGAGTTGCAATGCAGACACATTGGGCCTCATTATGAGTCCGGCGGTAACCGTGCCTGAAATTCTGGCAGGTTACCGCCAGACTCGTATTACCATTCCACCTCCGTGATTCCCGGAATCACTGGGGCATTACAACCCCGGTGACCCGCTAATTCCAGAGGCGGAATTCGGTAAATCCCCATTCCCATGGAAGTCATAGGACTCCATGGAAATGGGGAAGTGGAAACACCGGCACCATCTTGTAATGGTGCCGGTGTTTCCACGTCCACCTGCAGGCGGGTGGTGTTAAACCCGCCAGGTCAGACCTGGCAGGAATGACACATCCCGCCTGCAGGACTCGAGATCAGCCGGTCTGGAAAAAACTGTGGCGGCGGGTTTACCGCCACTGTTATTTCCAGACCGACTGACTCTTAATGAGGCCCATAGTTATACTTATTACCTTGAAAAGGTACACCTCGAGCTGAGAACCATTTCAGATCCCAGGCCTGGGGACGGGCAGCTCTAGCCAATCACAGTTGAGGACCCTAGGGCTGGGTATCAATGGGCAAGAACCAATGGTAAGACCCTCACACTGCAGCATTGTATAGTATTAAATAATTGGGGACGGGCCAGGCCAGCCACCTGACATGCAAGAGCCAGTGACTAACATGAAAGAACATGACTTTTGCAACCACTCCTTCGCCACTGGTGCCTGTCCATCCCCCTGAAGCACTCTCATGTGCACCTTCTTCTCAAGAAACCCTCTGCCCACCCCTCCTGACCATCTATCTGTCGCCCGATCTCCATCACTCCTTTCCTGGGCAAACTCCTGGAAAAGCTGGCCATCTCCCTGCTTAATCTTCACATTGAATCAGTTGCTTGTCTCCATGGCCTTCAGTCTGGCTTCAGAGCAGCCAGAAGCATGGAAACTGCTCTCCTGAACATCCGTGAAAACCTGCTCTCTAACCTTGATTCTAATCTCCCCTCTGTCCTCATCTTACTCAGTCTCTCTTCTGCCTTTCACAAGGTCAACCATGCCATCCTCCTCAATCGCCTCTGTGATAACCTGGGTATCACCGATCAGGCCCTGGCCTGGCTGACCTCGTTCCTCTCTGATCGACCCTCCCAGATCCACCTTGGGTCCTTCCTTTCCTCTATCTCACTCTTTACCTGTGGTGTTCCCCAGGGGTCTAACCTCACTCAATGGCTGTTCAACCAATACCTGGCACCTCCCGCACACTGCATTGCCGCTCTCTGCTCCAACTTTCAGTGCTATGCGTACGACACTCAGCTTGTTTTCAGGCTCCCGTCTGCCACCTCTTCTCCTTTTCTCATATCTGACTGTCTGTCTGCTATCCAGGAGTGGTGTGCTGCCAACGATCTGTGCCTTAATGCTAGTAAGACGGAGACTCTCCTCATCGGTACAGCTGCACTCCTCTTTCCTGTCACTCTCTGGCCATCCTCCCTTAGCCCTCTTCCTGCTCCACCTGCTCATCTTTGACTTCACACTCTCCATTTCTCCTCACTTCTCTATAGACTCTAAGAAGTCAAACTGCCAACTGCACCTCCTCAGAGGTATTCTTCCTTTCCTCTACTTCCCCTAGAAGCTCACTGTCTCTAGAGCTCTGGTTCTCTCCAGTCTGGACTTCTGCAAAAGCCTCTTTCTAAATCTTCCTGCATCTACTCTCTGCCCTCTGCAACTCATCTAGAACAGGATTGCCAGACGTGTCCTTGGCCTCAAGCCCAGGGATCATATCTCTCGAGCACTGAAATCCCTGCAGGGTCCTCAATACCTCCAACTCTCTTCGCAAATACCTTCCTACTCAAGCTCTTCGCTCATCCACCTCCAACTCCCTCAGGGTCAGTCGCTTCTCCAAGCAACGAGTTGGTGGTAGATCTCTTTTTTCAGCTGGGGCCTCCTTCTAGAACAGCCTCCCTGCCTTTCTGAAATTTGAGGAGAACCATCTTCGGTTCCAGAAGCACCTCAAGACCTTCCTCTTTGCTTCTGCCTTCTCTCTTTCTCTCCCCGGCCAATTTCCTGTCTGATACTGCACTGGTCATCTGGCTACCCTATGATTCGGGCCTAGGTCCCTGCCCGCCCAGTTGCACACCTGCACTGCATCCCGGCAACTGTTGAACTTGGGTCTGTATCTGTAACCCTTCAGTCCCCCTACCTGCACTTTTGGGCACCTCCTGTCTGCACTTACCCTTGCACCTGCCACTTGCTGGCCAGACTTTTTGTTATTGTTTTTATCCCATGTACAGCACTGCCCCTTCCTCTTTCCCCTGACATTTTTCCCCTGCCCCCTCACCTGCACTTTCGCAATTTCAATGTCACTTGGCCTAGTAAGATCGTTGTCTCTGTCCTCCTTCTGTTCCCCCTTCCTTGCCTCATCACGCCTTGAAACACTTGTGTATAGGCGCTTTGCAAATGCCATATCATATCATATCCTATCATATCATATCATATCATGTCATGTATAGGATCCACTATAGGTGGACTACCACTCAACACCCAATCCCAGGTGATGATAGGTTTTCTGGAGAGTGGCCCAGGTTGTGACGTCCTCATGAAGTAATGGGCCCACAAAACTGGCCTGCTGAGACATTCTATGATTTTCGTCTATCCTTGTACTGATTCCTGTTGGTTTTGGCTGTAATAAAATGCAGTTTGAACCTGCTGTCTGGCTGGGTCTGCGTTCCTTTTTGGGGGAAGGTGTTGGGCCTTCCATGAGTTCTGAGCCTGCAAACTTCTAGTAGCCTTCAAACCTACCTGGTAGTTTGTCCCAGCAGGGTGTGTGTATATCTATATTATGTCATGAACAACTTGGCAAATCGCACTAGTAAAGATCCTCGAACAGACTATGAAAATGATATCTGCACTCTAAATTTTTTTAAGTCTTAAAAGAAAAGGTTGGCTCAACGAAGTTTCCTTTTGTAAAAATCCAAATTGGATTAAATACAAATAAATAAATAAAAAATAAATATTATGTAATGTGTGTGAATGCATGAGGTATGGGTGGCTGGGAGCATGTAAGAGGATGGTGACTGTTTGCACATGTAAACGAGAAGAGAGTGATAGTTATGAGTGTGGGCTTGTGATTAATGCCTGGATCACTTACGGGTAATCTTATTTACTCCTAGCCCTACTATTCATCAGCCCAGTACTTGTGTATGAGGCACCTTGCCTCATACACAAGTATTGGAATGAGGAAGAGGGGTATAAAGGTAATGCATGACTTATTTATTGGTAATATTCTTTACTCCTAGTCCTACTCTTCCTCATCCCAGAACTTACAAATGAGGCAAGGTGCCTCATACATAAGTACTGGGACAAGGAAAAGGCATGCCGAGGTAATGCTGGGATGAGGAGCTGATTTTGGGGGTTGGGGCAGGTGGGTGGTTGGGAGAGGGGACTTTTAGGGAGGGTGGGGAAGTGGTTGGCTCTAAATCATAATGGGCTTCCATAGACATCCATAATAAAGCAGGCATGGTATTTGTTATTAGTGGCTAGACTGGCATTTTTCTGTGGCCAATCTAGTCATGTTCTACTTTGTCAGTTTTTTTACTTGTGTTTTTTTTTATTTGGCTTCCGTAATAAAGTTAGCATGTTTACACTGGCACTGGGGTGCTGCCAGTCTAGCCATTTCCTTCTTTCTTTCTTCCTTTCTTCCCTTCTTTCTTTCTTTCTTTCTTTCTTTCTTTCTTTCTTTCTTTCTTTCTTTCTTTCTTTCTTTCTTTCTTTCTTTCTTTCTTTCTTTCTTTCTTTCTTTCTTGGCAAAAACATAACATCTATTTATGCCTGGCATTAACACGGTGTTATCTGTGGTGAGACATGTCACCTTCGTTATAAACCTGATTGCCACCAGAAGAACCATGTAAAGCGGACCCTATAAGCCAATGATAGACATCTCTGAGGTTTATATGCATGTACTAGTGCTTCACAAGAACTAATAAAAAGTGCAGTTGTCTTCATATGTTAATAGAAAACGGCAGGGTGAATTTAGGGAAAATTAAGGTGTATATCAACCTAGATATAGTCCAGATTAGTCCAAGGGGTTCTGCTGAGTTGAAGAGATTGCTGGCACCCGCGATGGATTCTACAAATAGAATTAGGGAAGTTGATTGACACATGGATAGGCATTGGGCATCTTAGTCTGAGCTGAGAAAAATGGACCGTGTCTAGTCATTATTGAATTAAACATTAATTACATTGAATGGCTTCTATGTTGTCAAATGTTATAATGTCAGAATGCTGTATTCATACAATTTATCAAATAACATATAACACTTGCATAATTCATTGCTTAACGAATAGCACATTTGTTTATTATAAATAAATAGAAATCAATTATTTGTGTTTTGTGCTTTCAGACTGACACTTTTGACATTCTAATTAATTGTTGCATTATATTTGTATTTTGTTAATAGCAGAAATATCTAGTCACGCTGCCGTCTGATGATGAGATCATGTATTTCCATTGTAGGAAATGTATCTATTGATCTATTGCCCCGTTGTGTTTTTACAGTTCTGCATTGTTATCTCTTGTAAATGTTGCTTTGTTGTGATTGTCTACAGATAAAAGAAACCAGCAACGCAAAGAGGGGAGAGAGCTTCAGTCTACTGTGCAAATGGGCGTCCGTCTTATTTGAGTTTGGACATCTTCATCTGTTGCTAACTGAACATTTGAAGACTAGTTCTTCCATTCAGCAATGGTCATTTGGTTGGTAAGGTGTTCACAGCAGTACAATCCTGATGTCAGGAAGATGATGTGGGCTGCAATTTGAAGGAAATTGTGCAATAGAATATCCATTTGTTTTTTCATTGATTTTCGCTATGCGATTTGCTCTGTTTCCTCTGCTCTTACAGTTCTAAATATTTGTGGAAGGTCACTTGCACAGTGTAAACTCTAATTGTGGAGTCATTGCGATGGGTCTGTGGAAAGCAAGGACATATCTTTACATGCCTTTAACGATTCATACCACCTTCACCTACATGTGATCCATGCACTGCTCAAGCAAGACCAATGGTAATAGCAGAGGTATTGAATGGCAAAAGGTGGCAGAGCTGCTTACAAAATAAATATGATTGTGGAGGTAGCCCTTGGGGATTTGTTGTCTAGAAGGGATCACCCAAGGTCTGAGAGGGTATAAATGTGAACGCACTTTCTAAGTAGAGTAGAATAGGACTAAAAGGGGAGCTTAGTAATAGCTTGGTGATGTTCATGTTGGGTTGGCTAGCCCCTTGAAGGCTGTCTGTCAGAGAGGTTTGAGTGTGGTGTAAATTGTAGGCAGGAGGTGTTTGCAGAGGCTCTTTAGACAAGGTGAGTAGACACATGGGGTAACAGTAACAGTGGAGGAACAAGTAGATTGAACACTATCTTGGGATTGGATATTATGTGCTTGGTGTAATTAACAGGTGGTTTTCCCACTGTTTACTTTTGCAGCCATGTGATTACCTTTTGGTTGTTTGGAATATACAATCCAATCAAAGTGAACCCAATTCTAATCAATTATACAATAGGGAGCATAGAGGTTCTTAGTAATTGCTGTGGTTCAAGTTGCCTTTCATGTGGCAATATTGAGGTAAGTGAGTGTATAGCTGGGCTGGGTTCCGCTACTGGAGTCTTGATCAAGTCAGTCAAAAAACAACGTTCTGAAAGTCATGTTATTTTCTTCTGTACTGATAGGATAGAGTAGGGAATGCCACAGTTTGTTTCTAGGGAGGAGAAATTGGACCCTGCAAGACATTTCCAGCTGTGGTTTGGTACCATTAGTAGAGAATCATTGCTGGATCACAGTGTTTGCAATGTTAGGCAGTGTGAGAATGCCCTTGCCATTGATGTCAGACCCTTGCAGCACTAGGAGTGGTGAGCGATGCATAGCGTTTTAAAGTGCATCCTTTATTGAATGGGAGCCAATGATGAGTTTTCGAGTGTTGGGTTGATATCTTTTCAGTCAGCAGTCTGACTGTGACATTTTTAACTTTTTGGAAGTCTAAGCTAGAGGCATTTGGCACAGTTAAGTATTTTATTTATGTATTTATTTATTGGACATTTATATGGCACCTTTACATCAGAAAGTGTTTCCAGGTGCTACAAGACAACACAAGGGGAGGCACAGGGGAGGATAAAACCTAAGTGCCTTAGCAGGCACCACTTTCTCTTCAGCATGCAAAGAAAGCCCATCCACATCCACATACATACACTCTACCAGGCTCACCCTTATGTATTTACTTCTTTTCCTAACATCGTCCCAGGCGGTAAATGAGGTAGCAAATTCCTACCACAGTGGTATAACACTAGGATCACCCCCTGACTTTCCCCCCTAACACAGTGATCATCAGAGGCAGAAAGTAAAACACAACAACCAAGCAATAGCCGTGTTCTGTTTTCTTTTTGTATGCTGCTATTGTTTGATTACCACAATTATGATGCACTAACAGAAAAATACAACAATACATTACATAATATCACAGTTACATGTTCTTACCAACAGTGAGCCCAGCCCCAAGAAAACAACACATGGCAACATGGAAAAGATAATCAACGTGGTATGCAAGTGCAGAAAGAAAGAGACCAAAAATAAAACACTTTGGTTTCAAACCTATAACCCTATGCTGACTGATACCATGTCATCCATCCCACGCGCTCCTCACTTGGAAACAGCACTTACAATAATATGCGAGGCTCCTGTCTTTCGCCTGGTTTATCTCTTGCTGTAGTCGCTATCTGCACGGGAGTCCCCAGCCTTGCACTGCCTCAGGAATGCTTCAAAGCCAGGCGCCACCCCCTCTGCTTTGTCTTCAAAACTGCAGCCACGGAGCTCACATCCCCGGGAGGCACTGATCGCACTCAAATCTCAGGAAGCACTGACTACACCCCTCTCTCAACTTCTTAAATTTCCTTTGGCTGTCCATAAACATTAGATCAGCCTCCCCTGACGTGGTTCTGACACCTCCAGAACTGCCGACCACATTAGCCAATCACCTTAAACGGGCATACATGTAAAAGTTATTTCCTGCAAGGACAATGGACATTTTCAGCCTGCACAAAGACAGCCCTTCTGTTTTTTCAAACTGTGCCTACTGAACCGCATTATAAAGTTAAATGGGACAGTTAATTGGTTACTGGGCTTTTATTAGTACGGTTAGTTGGTTATATAGTTCCAATTCAGTTCCACACAGATAGAAAAGCATTAAATTTGTAAATATGCACATTTCTGCATTTTAAAATGACTGCACAGTCTGCTGGTTATTTTTGAAATAATCATCCCTTTGTTGGCTTGAATGCTTTTAAAACAACACTAATTTTACTGGCTTGTTGCTGAGAAAAGATGTCATTTGCACCCATTTCCAAATGGCTGCTTTTAAACACTGGCAATGAACACCCATTTTGCTTCCCTTGGAATCTGTACACATGTGCTGTTATTTCCATGAATCAGCACCCAAATATCCCTATGCCTTCTCTTTGGATTCACTGAGCCCTGTAACACCTAACACAGTGTACCATTCAGGCCTTGAACACTTCAATGTGTGGGGAAGTTCTATATCTATTGCATGCCTCGCTGAGGAAAACTATTACTCATGTGTAATTCAGACAGGCAGAGCTAAGGAAAAAATTATTTCCAGGAGGGGCTATGTAAGCTGTACTGCTGTTATGTTTTCCAAAGGTTTCCACTGCCCCGTCCCGTGGAATTCCCTACCTTCTTATCTAAGAAACAAGCCCTTCAACCTTGTATTCAAGAAATTGTTGAAAGCATGGTTATTCAATCGGTTCGACTAAACTCTGTAACAATGAATTGTCTATGAGCTGTTAAGAATTATGCTACTTTTCTGTATAGAATCTGTGATACCTATGGGTCTAGGTGTTACACAAATGTTAAAATAAATAAATAAAAAAATAAAATGACTTTCTTCTCAGCCCGAGGAAGAGGTAACACACATAAAACCTAGCAAATGAACACATAAATGACCTTGTTAGCCTAATTAATGCAATGAATTATTGTAATATATTTTGTTGGCGTGATTTTGCTAAATACGTTGCATATTGTATTTTGATGCAAATCTAACAGAGACACCAATAAGCAGGGTGTATCTTCTTTTCTGTGAATATGCAGACAGTATATCATTTCTTCATGTATTATCTTTTTAAAAACAGCTTGTTCCTTTACACAGTTTGTGTGGTTGGATTGTCGTGGTGGGGAGAATACCATCCATGCAATTCATCTGTAAAATGCAAACCAATTATGAAAATCAGTATATTCCATAGATATAAGCCATTGCAACTGGTGTTTTTAATGTGAACTCATTGACTACCCTGCGTCTTCCTTTGCCTCTGATCCGGCTACCTATCTGTATTCTAGAAATGATACAGCCCTTTTGTGTGAGGGGTAGGTTATCAGTTGGTATGAGGATTCTGAAAGGCATGGTGTTATGAGGTTCTTTGAGCCTATAATGGTATATTTGTTTCACTTACCTTCAACCAATAGTTTAATTAAGGAGCAGATAGATCAGAGTAATCAGGATGATTCTGGGTATGTGACAATTGTTTTGATTAAAGCAGCAGATAGGTCTGGGGGTGCAAATGAGTCTGGTGGGCGTTAGCCAGAGGTGTGGAGGTGAATTGGCACTCGCCTTTACTAACATATGGGACGGTGAGCCCGTGGAGAGGGCCACTGCCAACTAACCCAGAGTGAAAGGCTGTGCCTGAGGAGAAGGCCAGTGTGTCTGATGCGAGTGTGTGGGTGGGACTGTGGAGAAGGTCAGAGCAAAAGGGAGAAATGAAGGGTAGTTGAGTGACAGAGGGTGAGTGTGGGTGTTGTGGGAAGATGCTCATAAAAGGGGAGGGGGAAGAAAAGAGGGTAAGGAAAAGAGAAGTGAGAGGGGCTGCATAGGGTAATTAGGACATAGCAGAGGGGCAGCCAAATGAGATAATGGTCTATCAAGACAGCCCCCTCGACCATATGTGTAAAGGGTTGACCCACTATCGCAATAAAATACTAAAATATAATGTTCAGTGGGTCCAGGAGACTGCAGCACAGTGTTTCCATGCGTGGCCAGGAGAGGGAACGTTTGATAGTAAAATAATATACCGGGCTCAAACAGCAAGCCAAATATATTGGGGCTGTGGAAACTATATGAGGAGAAAACAGGGAACAAATGAAGAAAGGGGGAACAGGGTACAAAGGAGGGAGACGGACAAACGTCCCCCAATATGATGTCTATCTGACATTATGGCTCATGGGGGTTATACAAACCCACAGCGCGAAAGCCCTGAGTGGGAAAAAGAGATGACAGAGAGAAAGAAGGATAGGCTGGCACAACCATATGATTCATTATTCAAACGAAGCAGAAAGGGTGATAGAAGAGGAGGTACAGAGAAAAAACAGAGAGAGAAGGGACACGGGGTAATGGCTCTAGGGGAGGATCCAATTTAGACCTGAGGATAAGAAACAGGAAGAGGTTGAGGAAGCGACTGAAGGCGGGGACAAGGGTAGTGCAGCCTCAGATGAGGAAGGGAGTGGGGGAGTTTGGAGCGCTGGAGAGGGGGACGAGTGGACTCCCGACAAGGACAGGAGAAAGGGGGAGAACGCCAAGGAGACAACAGGACAACCATGAGTCCGGGAGGGACTGGACAACGTCCCTTCCTAGTACGAAGTGGAAGGTAAAAGTAGGTCTGACTCAGGCCACAAAAGGGAAGGGAGTCAGGGCTCAGGGCAAAGCAGATGCCGCTTTTACAAAAGGGAATGCACAATATGTGCCGTGGCAGACCATGGACCGAGACAGCCTAATATACAGCCTGCCCTCCCTTGTGGCAGGGGCCAGGACTAGCAATAGGGAATATGAAAAGTCTATTTGTGACCATAATAGGAGAGCAAGGGAACAACATATGGGGCAGGTACGGTGCAATGGGTGAAATTAAGCACTAATGTACACAATGGGGCTCTTTTCAAGAACTGCGGAGCACACGTATGGGAGGTCCTGAGAAGCATGTGCCCAGACTGCTATGACTTAGATACAGTAATGGCACATAAGATAAAGCCTGATGAGGAACCTGCACAATATATAAAACAGGTGCAGAATCTCTGGACGCTGGTAACATGAAGGTGCTGGGATGAGTGCATATCCTCGAATATTGTGGGGATATAAGCGAAGGGATGGCCATAGATAAAAGAAACGATAATACACTACTGTAAAAGGAAGCAGGAAAATGAGAGGCAGGTGGCAGAAAATGCTGCAAACGCAGAAAAAAAACTGGTATGAAATAAACTGGCAAGGTATACAAGGGAAGGGGCTATGCTTGTAGCTGATGCTACAGCACTGGCATGTACCCAACAGGGTCAGTTTCTCAAGGGGAACACACCACAGCAGGGGGGTTATGTGTTGCCATAAGTACATGCCCCGCAGCAGGGAATCTACATGCAGGGGGGGTTCTTTCCAATGGTGAGAGAGTATCCACAATGAATAAGAGGAGTAAGAGGAGGAGGATGCAAGAGAGTTTGATACAGGGTTTTTGGACCATGTTTTATATGCAGGAACATGGGGCATTTTGCATACACATGTCCTTTAGACCAACAAGCTCAGACACTAATGATTTAAATGGCGCAGCAGCAAGGATTTGCCACGGCACAACAGTAGTGGCAGCAGGTGCAGCCCCGCCCACTCCAGCTGCAGCAAGGGCAGCCGCCCCTGCCACAGGAGCCACAGCAGCCCCAAGGGGGCTGACTGATGGAGGAATGGCACCTCAAAATTTGAGACAACCATCAGCATGAGCTGCGGAAAATACAGTGGTGCTAGGGCAGAACATACACCAGGGTAAATGTTGTCAGAGGAAATCCTCTCCCTTTCCCACAGGGTAACTCAGAGCAATAGGGAAACCCACAGAATGCTTCTGCATGTCCAGTCCTAGCAGAAACTGATGGCCCAAAAGAGGAAACCAAGGTAGCAATGAAAATAGTACCCACAGAGTTCTCATTCCTCATAGATACAGGATCCACCAAATCTTGTATAAGGGAGTGTGAGTCACACTATTGAACCCAGTGATGGATGCTGTTAAGGATTTCAATCAGGTGATACACTCTGCTCTCGGCATAGTGTACAGCACAATTTGATATATGGATTCAATTATTTGAAAGATGTACCACTCGTATCACACCCCTTATTTAAGAATACACGAGTCATGCTGGATCAGGAATCAGGCTGGTTTGTAAAAGGTATTATTTATTTATTTAAGATCAAAATCACAATATATATAATATAATAGGTAAACAAAAATCACCAATGGGGTGACAGAACACATAATGATGTATTTAATACACTAGGACTAAGTAATGAGCAAAACAATTGCAGCACAGAAAATAATACTTTTGTGTTGGTTCCAGATCAGCTAGCACAATGGTTAGAAATTCCCCCTCCAACACTTTTCAACCCCACAATAGGCAATACAAAGAGATGGAAGGAGAGAGCAGGCATTCAGGAATAGTACAGGTCAAACAGTGTCTTACTTCCCCTTCCCCCCTTACACAGAAAGAAAAAAGCGAAATGTGCCTTTCAACTGTCAGTATGACTTTTAAAGTGGCAGAGCAAGACTCTAAATGTGTGGAGAAATGCTTAAATCGTTGAAAATTCCTATGGAAGCAGCTTTGAACAGTTTCACGCAAGCATATGAAATGATTTAGTCAGCAGAAAACATTTGCAGTCTTAAAATCCAAGTTGGAAGCAGTTTCAATCTATTTTACACGTGTAAAATGTTCTCAGGATTTTAAAATCAAGGCAAACTTTTCTGTGCGTGATATTCGCGATAATGGGAGAACCGCACTGGATAGATATGGATGTTAGCTACAAGTAGTAGTTGAAATTTTGTTTCTATCACAAAAACTGAGGGAGTTATAGCAATTTTAGTAAAGGTTGTTTTTGCGAGATAGGCGTGAGAATGGAAGGAGGCTTTAGTTTTAAAATCAGAAAATATTGGATATAGACTTGAGCATTCAAGCTAAGCCACCAGGATGCCACAGGAAAGAGTGAGGAGTGATTCGCGACTCAGTCCTGGTACCTGGTTCCTCACTGTCCACCCTGGATTGCTAGGCTGGTCACTCGAATGAAATTAATAGATCAAATTGACAAATGACTAGGAAAAAGATGCTTTTACAGATAGACAGAATAAGATTTCACTACAGATTTTAACAATATTACTGATTATGGAAGTAAGGATAGTTCAGAGGTAAGGAGGGGGCAAGATAATGCACGGGAATCAACAGTTGCTAGCTTTTTGTTCATACTCACAAAACAAAATGGATTTAAGATTTTGGACTGTCAGGATTCTGGACCATCAGGATTCTGGACCTATCAGGGACTGACAACTGGGCATATCAGACTAGACAGGGTCAGCAAAGTGCTCTGGTCACAGAACAGCACAGGACTTAACAGGGTCAGCAAGGCGCTCTGGTCACAGCACGGTACAGGACTGGACGGGATCTGCCCTTCTTGGTTCTGAGGATATTTCAATTCTGCAGGCAAGCAGTAACAGCACAGCCCGGGTGTATTATGATGCTTCCCCTAGGCTTTTAGGGTTCTGTTCTAGAATTTGAGGCCTAGCTGAGGATGGTTCAGCTATGCAATAGGCCTTTGCTTTGCCTAGTTTCTGGAGTCTGGAACAAGGAAGATGTAAATTTCAGCAAAAGGGTGCTCCGCCAGCATCAGGAGGGTGAGTGGATCTGTCTGTCCCTATGTCTGGTCAGCTGTCTCTAGTTCTGCTACAAAATGACATCATAAAGGGGGTGTGTGGGCTGGCTTAGCTAAGCTTGCCCCTTTGAGCTGGGATAGGGTCAATACTTCATCTCCACCTTGCAATTTGAGTGATTGGCTCAAGGCTGGATGATGTCAGGATTTGCTTTACAATCCTCAGAGACCTCCCTTTAGCCATTGGTCTCCAAGTCTGATTTGATATTAAATGTATATTTCTACATTGGTCACCTTTATACAAATCACACATAAAGATGCCATATTTTACATAGCAGCTATTCCTCAAACCCTGCGGTGGTGGGATCTTGTCTCCCCTTTCTACAGATTTTTGTCCTTTTCGCTATGAACCCACTTTCCGATTTTTCAACAAATGTCCACAAATATGAGTATTTAACATGGGGACATGCGTGTAAATGATCACAATTATAACCGTCATACATTTTGCGTGAAATCACATATCTTGCCATTACTGTCCAGAACATATCACAAAGTTCTGCCGCTTCTTCAAACGTGCAGCCAGAAATTAAATTAACAGCTCTGTCATTTTTATATTTTTCATCATTTTGGATAGCAAGTTATATATTTTTTAAAATGTTTTCTTTGTTCAGTTTCAGCAACAGATGGTCGCTTGGCTCCACCCCTTTGTCTCTCCTGGGAGCCCAAGGCATCCTCCTCCTTGCTTGCTCCTTCCAGAAGCCATTTACGACCCCCTTTCACACTTTCAATTTCCTGGGCTGGAGGATGTCCATTGTTTAGTCCTGGGCTAACCAGCAATTAGAACCTCCCGGCGAGTTTCAGCTGAGAGGAAGGCCCTCCTTCCAGGAGGAAACCTATGGGATCAAAAACAACTACAATATGAGTTACTATCAGTAACAGGCCTCTTATATTGCAAACATTTGACTTTTAGTTTATAACATGTTAAAGTTTAATCAGGAAGGCACCTGACAGCTGTCATCACAGGTAGCCCTCTTTTTACAGATCCACAGGCAGGCAACTTTTGCTGTAAAGATCTCTTTATGCTTTTAGCCTTTCAGGACTTTGTAAGTTCACAGTGATTCCTTAAACTAAGTGAATTGTAGCACCCAGTGAGAATTTTGTATATTTGGAAGGTGTTATGCACCAGCATTCTGAAGTTTCAGCAGCAAAGAAAAGGTGATTTAAAGCAATATTGGAGTTTCATTTAGCAAAATACTGCTTTTTTCCTTCTGCACTTCACTTTCAATTTTTGTGGAGCCAAGTGACACATTTCAGTAGTGAGAGCTCTATTCCACCACTGACAACATTCATGGCAGATTGGGCAGCCATCTTTTTGTACTTTGAAAAGTGCAATTTCCAGGGGTTTTGGCGCGCACAAGGGTTTTGAGGCCCTTTTGCTGTTTCTGGCACCACCATAACAGAGTGATGCAGCATAGCAGAGCAAAAGTGGGACAATACATCCCACAGAGCCCCCCTCCTGACTTGATTTTGACCGCCCATCAAGGGGAAGTTGGAAGATTGGGTTGTTCTTTTCTTTTATCCATATGGAGAATGTCAGCTGCTTCTCCCGTCAGTGCTGGAGGCGACCCGCTCTCCTCGCCGGTTCTGGTCAGGAGTATTGATGGTTCTGGTTGGGAGTATGGAGTGACACTCCGGGCTCCTTGGGTCTTTCCTCCTGGTCCCCAAGTGGTCCTCCTTGATGATAAGGAAATTCTTAGTTCCAATGCTAGAAAACAGAACATAGCATGGTTATGGAAATTTCCATACTACTACTCCCCGAGGGTGTAGTGGGGCAGATGCATGCATTGAATATAATTTATAATATTCCCCGCCTATATTAACTACTGGTCTTACACTCTTCTTGTACCTACATGGTGAACCTGTAGTGATTCTTCTAGGTTTCTAGATTTTCCCCCTCTGGGTTTCCGATTGGCTCCTCTATTTGCCGCAAAGTATGCCTGGGATGGCAACTCTTCAGCTGGTTTATGTGTACCCACTTGTCTTCCCCTTCTGCCAAACTGCCCTTGGGGATGCGGATTCTGTAGGCGACTGGCGAGATTCTGTCCACAATTTCAAAAGGACCCCACCAAGTTGGGAGGAATTCGCACTGTTTGGCTTGGTTCCTTTGGAAATTGTACAAGTAGACCCTGTCTCCTACTTGGTATTGTTTTTTAGTTGTCTTAAGATCATAGTGGGTCTTCATACTGTCTGCAGATCTCTCTAAATTCCGCTGAGCATAGGCAAAAGCATGTTGAAGGTGTTTTCTCAGATTCTCAACATACTCATGAGTTGTAGGGGCATTTATCAACGTCCTTCGTCTAGTCATCAGCTCAAATGGAGAAATTTTTGTTGCAGACGAAGGGGTAGATATGATGGCCATCAGGACAAGGGGTAATCGAATGTCCCAACTAGGCCCAGAATCTGCCACAAACATTTTTAACATGCTCACAATAGTTTTGTTGTACCTCTCAACTCCACCACTAGAGGACACCAGTAGGCAATGTGTAGTTTCCTTTTGACCCCAAGAATCTCCCACATGTTTGTCATCACTTCGCTAGTGAAGTGACTACCTCGGTCTGACTCAATCCTTTGGGGTAGTCCGAAACACGAGAAGATGTGATTGATCATCAGGGCAGCTGCAGTTTCTGCCTTGCAATTTGGGGCCGGGAGACATTCCACCCATTTAGTGAACAAGCATGTTACTGTCAACATGTACTTGTTCCGCCTAGAGGAGCGAATCACGTGCCTGATAAAATCGACTTGCATATCTGACCAAGGCAGTGTCATCCCCCTCTTTTGTAGGGGAGCACGGTGTGAGAGTGATGTTGGCTGAAATTTTGCACACACAAGACACCCCTTCAAGTATTGGTCGAGGTCCTGCCCCATGTGTGGCGAGTGTGCAACCTCTCGCAAGATTTTGAATGTCATATGAAGCCCCCGATGACCGGCTGTGACTGCATCATGGGCGTGACTTAGCATCAGGCTTTGAAATGAGGTAGGGACCACCCACTAATGATCGCCCGCATATTGTTACAGTAAATATTGTAGGGCTATTCTTAGCGCCTTAGGCGGGTTAGCCTACGAGATTGCCCCCAGCAAAAGCTTGTTTTTATAAGCAAGGCAATCGTATTGCACACAACCTGTGCTGCCTTCCACCTGTTGACAACCTCGCTGCATCGCCATTTGAACACACGAGGTGTATTCATTTCCAAGATGGCCACCCGTGTTTCTTGTGTGATTCTCCATGGCCAGTCTCACTACCAGAGAGTAGCCTCCTGCTGATTGGGCCATGTCTTACCTTCCTGAGCCTATCGGAAGCCGGCAGGCGTAAGCCAGCCCTTCCCGGAAAGGCCCTGAGGGTAAGGCCAGCAACTGTCCTGAGTCTGTCCCGAGCTGACCAGTGCCCAGGGCCAGACCCCTGCCCGTGCGCCCAGAGAAAGTGATGCCTATTCGGTTCACTAACAGAGGTATCTATTGCCACACGCTTTAGCCTTCACCTGTCCAGCACTCCAACCTCCAACTAACACTTCAACTAGGTATACCATCTGTAACATGCGGAACCTTAACATAGAACTCCCCCCACTCAGATATGCTTTCCATGGCTAACAAAGTGTGATGCAATCTACTGTGTTTTATGCTGCCTATGTCAATTTCGAATCTAGGTGTAGCTGTGCCCCTGACTCTTTCTACACTGTGCAATCTACTGTGTTTTATGCTGCCTATGTGAAATTCAAATCTAGGTGTAGCTGTGCCCCTGACTATTGACTCTTTCTACACTGTGCAATACACTGTGCAATCTACTGTGTTTTATGCTGCCTATGTGAAATTCGAATCTAGGTGCAACTTTTACCCCTGATTCACTTTACACTGCGCATCCTACAGTTGAAAGTTGTATCCCGCCTGTTAGCATACTATCCTCCATTAGGTATGCTCTACGAGATTCCCTACTTGTACTATCATGCTGTCACTCAACTAGATCTATTATTTGTTGACACTTGCCACACTGACTGCACGTTTCTGTTGCGCCTCTATGTGATTTGTGCCACTCTCCTGATCTCATGCATTTGTAATCTAGCCTAAGATTATAGCCCTGCTTACGCAATACGATTGCCCGTTTAACGGTGCACCTTTCTGCCGTAGTTGCCTCGCCCACTTCTGACCTTTTATATCATTGTGACTTACTTTGGCCAGCTAGCCCATGCTCATCATCCATTCCCAGTAACACTAACGCACCATCTGCTTGTGCCTATCGATGTCATCACCTGACATAGCTGTCCCCTGCCACATTGAATTATCTTAACACCGTGGACATGCTGCCCCTGCCTTCGGCAAGCACTCTTATATTCATCCTACCCATCACGTGGTCTCTAGCTAAGGCATATTGTGCAACCTGCACTACCTGCACTCTTTGCAACATCTCTTGTACATACTCGACTACAATGCACCTTAGCACATCTCCACCAACTAACTCCCTCACCTACACACATTCTTCAAACACTTACCTCAATGAACCCACCCTGTGGCTCAAACATTTCGCAACCAAACCTACTCTGAACCAACCATGCACACTTCCACTTAGAAATGCTAGACTCAGATCCAGACTGCCTCACATTCCTTGAGCCCAACGCCAACACATTAACATCCCCTGTGCCTCTACTGAAACTCCACTCAAACATCCTCGACTGCACCGAAAGAATTGATAGGAGCTCTTATCAATGCCAGATCCCTTACCACTCATGCACTCGATATCTTTGACTCATTACCACCCAAAACCTTGATTTCATCGCCATCACAGAAACATAGCTACACGCTGCTTCTGGCCCTCTCCTGACCCTTGCTATTCCTGATGGATACTCTATCCTTAGAAATGACCGCCTATTCAACTTGTCCAATGGTGGTGGCGTTGCCTTCATACATAGGGATAATATCAACATGAGACCAATCCACAACATTCTTTGTAGCTCAGCTGAATCACTATCAGTGAAACTTTTACTTTCACCTACCAATACAGCATCACATCACCTCATTTACAGACCACCTGGTCCCCTCTCCTCCTTGGCAGAAGACATTACATCTATCCTATCCAACAATACTAAGCCTAATTCACAAGTGCTGCTGCTAGGAGACCTGAATCTTGAACTGTTTGACCCCAAGGATTTCATGGCCACAGAAGTTGCAAGCATTGTGCTAAACCTAGGCTTTCAACAACGAAACCTCGAACCTACACATAACAAAGGCAGAACGCTTGATTGGATCGTAGACCTAAATTGTAACACTACGATAAGTTCCAACTCAGCCTGTGCTTGGTCCGATCACAACGTCATTATCTTCCACCTTCCAACCACCACTCCTAGCACCCAACCTACATATGCCCCCTCTATCCCCACCAGGAATAAAAAGGACATCACCAGGGACAAGCTACTCCGCTTATCCTTCCCATTCTGAACAACTATGCTACATCCTATAATGACCCTACGGTCTTGGTGGACACATTCAACTGAACACTGCTCAAAGCTATCGACACTACAGCCCCGCTTAAACTTAGGAAAGCTAAAAAATGAGCTCACTTGAATTCGTGGTTCACTCCACATCTTAGAGCTCTGCGTAAAGAAAAACGTAAGGCGGAATCCCTCTGGAAAAGTCTACCATGTGCCTCTAACAAAGACAACCTCTTCATTGCACCCTTAACTACAAGGAAGTGATCATCCAGGCAAAAAAAGAAACCTATAACCTGCGCATTTCGCAAGCGGAATCCAACACGAAGCAGCTATTCAAAATTCTCAAAGAATTAGAATCCCCTTCACCCATACCAGATACCTATAACAAAGACAGCTCTTGGTGCAACAGCATTCAAAATGCTCTCCTCTCCAAAATAACCACCTTACAAGCCCAAATCAATGCCAAACAAAACTCTCTCCTCTCCAAACCTCTTGCACCTAAAACCTCCACCACTTTCACCGAGCCCCCATTTAGCTTCCTTCCTCTTACTACCTCTGAGGTTAAAAAAATGATCAGCAACCTTAAACCTTCCAATCTTCCAACTGCCAAGGGGGCGCCTGCCCGGCCCCTATCATTAAGGAATCTGCCCATGACCTTGCACCCTTCATTGCCACCTTCATCAATTTCTCATTTCACTCCGAAATTGTTCCTAACAATCTGAAGGACGCCTGGGTCATCCCACTTCTGAAAAAGCCTACACTTGATCCGCCCATACCCACTAATTACAGACCGATCACCATGGTCCTGTTCCTCAAATCTTAGATAGAGCAGCCTATCTCCAAATACAGAAGTATCTGGAGACTAACAACTTACTAGGAACAAGACAATCTGGCTTCAGACCCAGGCATGGGACAGAAACAGCCTTATTAGACCTGAAAACTCAAATAGAAGACTTAAAAGATAATGGCAAACTAGCTCTACTGCTATTCCTGGACCTCCCGGCGGCCTTCGATCTGGTCAATCACCAAATCCTATGTCAACACTTGAAATCTGCTGCCCATTTTTGGGAAAATGCTACTAACTGGATCAGGTCCATCCTGGACAATAGACTCATGAGAGCATTCTCACCCACTGCACCTCCTGACCCATCTCCGGTCCCATGCGGAGTTCCGCAAGGGTCGTGCGTATCTCCTACGCTCTACAATGTTTTCACCAAACCATTGTTTGATGTGCTTGACTAGCTGGGTGTCACCTACACCAACTACGCGGATGACACTGCAGACGCCAAAGCCTTGAACGATGTATACCAAGTCGTCCAAGCATGGATGGCACATCACGAGCTCTGTCCTAATGATGACAAGACAAAGCTCCTCATCCCTGGCACCCAACAAAAACTCAGCAAGCTTGACCCGTCCTTCAGCACCTTCAACATTGATGGTAACCCCATCAAAGTGGCTAAAGAGACAAAAACCTTAGGTATTTACCTTGATTCCACACTGTCCCTCAACTGACAAACAAATGCAGTTGCCGCTGCCTCGGCCTACACTTGTAAGCTAATTAAGCCTGCCGTCCATTCCTCTCTACCCAGAACTGCATTACTCTCGCCAGAACATTGGTTATGTCCAAACTTGATTATCGCAACGTACTGTATCAAGGCACTAACCAACGCAACCTCAACAAACTACAGATCGCCCAAAACAATGCCATCAGAGCAGCCCTCTCTATTCCTAGGTCAGCGCACATCTCTGACACCAGGAAGAGCATACACTGGCTCTCTGTGACCCAAAGAATTTCTCACTTACTCACAAATGTGTCAACAACCAGGCCCCCACCTACTTAACTTCCCGCTTCTCTCATTACATTCACTCCCAGACTCTAAGATCTGCCCAAGCTCAATCACTTACCATGTCGAAATACAACCTGCAGACTGCCGGAGGAGTCAGCTTCCCAGTCCTCCCGTCCAAGCTCTGGAACTCCTTGCCACTGGCCATTAGAACCCTCCCTTCTGCCTCGCTCTTCAAATACAAAGGTAAGCTTTGGCTATCCTCTACACCCTACTCACTACCAGCCTAAGCCACCTGTTCCACTCCCGAACTACTGGCTCCTTTGCTCGAGAATTTAAAATGTTGAGCTTTTGATTAAAAATTTTGATTAAAAGTTGAGCTTTTGATTAGAACATCATCTACATAGGCCAGGTTACCCCTTTCACCCAAGTCGAGCATGGCCTTATGCAGAAAGATGTTAAATTCATTGCCTGAGCTGATTTATCCGAAGGGAGTCCGGGTCCAAGTGTACTGCTTCCCCCGAAGGTAAAGTCCAGCTTGTTTTGGTCCTCCTTACTGACAGGGACAGTTCAGTACCCATTGGTCAGGTCAATTGCAGTGAACACCTTTGACCCCTGGATCTGGGCAAGCCCTTGGTCAATGTAGGGAAGAGGCCATCAGGAAGTATGGACCCGTTTGTTGAGCTCCCTTAGGTCAGCACAGAGTCTTCACTGGCTGTTTGGTTTCAAAATCCCCAGCACCGGATTATTGAAGGTGCTGTGGACTGGACGAAATATCCTACGGGACTCAAGGTTCTTAATTATTTCGGTAAGGGACTCCATTGATGCAAGAGGCAAACGATATTGCTTCACAAACACTGGAGTCATGCCAGAGTCCGTGGGAATTGTTGTGTGGATGTCGGTGCGACCACAGTCATATGAGTCCACCGCAAAGAGATCTTGAAAATCTAAGAAAACTTGTTTCAATTTTTGCTTTTGCTCCAGAGTCCCACAGGCATCAGCTAGGTTGACTCTCTCTTCAACCATCTGCCTGAAGCCCGGAAAGACTTCTGGTTTGGCTATCTCAGCGGCCTCCTGCAGCTGGGTGGAGAAGTCCCTGGTCAAAGCACTGATTTCGACTGATGGCTTCAGGTGGGGAAGGCAGTCCTTGTGGACTTGAAAGATCATCTCATCCTTCCTGAAGTCACAGGTCACATCTTCCTTACCATAAGGGCAGGAAGAGTTCACCAGGATATTCCCCCCATGCCAGGTGATGATCCTGTCTGGTGTTGTGTCATCATCGCTATTACTGTCAAAACAGTCCTTGGGGATTGGTCCTAACAGTTTGTTACCTAAATCTATGGAAAAATGTTGGTCATCAACCGCCATTCCAAAAATGGTGCCTGCGCCCAGAGTGATACTCTTTACATCGCTGTTATCCACCTCTATTGGAATGGTGTTGTATTTTATGTTAACTAGTGGTGTTGGGATTACCCCCAACCCTTGCTGTTGGAAATGAGCATTGAGATGAACATAGGCGTCAGGATTTTTCAGTTTCTGTCCTCTTTTAATTTTTACTTCCAGTGAGAATTGTTGAGTCCGTAATGGGACGGTCACTTCCTCTCCAATCTGAATTTCATCTGCATATGGCAGCAGTTGAGCTGACAGAAATGCTTTCTCTGGGTCATCAAAGTCCATGGGATTACCCGCTAATAGGGACCAAGCTTTGAAGTTTATTAGGTCCAAACTAATGGCAAAGCGATTGAGAATGACACTGCCTAAATAAAATGCAACAGGGACATCTCGCACGACCCAACAATTATGGACTATGCTCTTGTTGCCTATGGACATTTTGAGCATACACCTGCTAGGCAGGAGATGTTTGGAATTGCGTGTTTCCAGGTCCATTTCCCATTTGTCTAACAGTTTAAATGTGGGAATGGCTGGATCTTTTGGGAGTTTGTGGAACATGTCCTCGCTGATGAAGCTCTTACCATTGTTCACACACACTCGGGTGAGAACAGAGCCCTTCCCTTCATTTAACTGAATAGGGATGAACAACTGCTCTCCAATTTTCTGAATATCAGCCAGGCTTTGAACTGATTTCTCATCCTTTTGAACTATAGGAGTCGGATTGTGAATTTGTATAGACTTTCAGAGTGTTCCCTTTCAGTGTGGAATGCCACCTTAGACTGGAAGGAAGGTTGATTTTCAGCAATAGAGAGGACTCCCCATCACCAGTTTGTTGTCCTACTGCAATTACTGTCACGTCTGGGATTTGGTTATTCTGGAAGTAGAATTAAATTTGGGCAGGTTTTTTTTCAACCATGTGGCATGTGCCATTTAAACTAACATGATTGACACTATTTTTCAATTTTATTGGTCGATTAGTCTGGGTCCAGAGGACCTTGTTTACACAATCTATGAGGGGAGACAATCTACGGACGATGTCATTCCCTAGTAAACATGGCGTGCCCTCTGGAGTCACAACTATGACCGGGTGCTTCACCTTGTGTCACCCAATTTTAATGTCTAAATCCACTGTCCCCTTGACATGAATTTCCTTCCCATCAAAGTTCTGAAGTTGTCCAGGAAGAGGGTTGAGAGGGATTTGGTATTTCTTCCCCCTTCCCGAATTCAGCTGATCAAAGATCCTTTTTGACAGAAGGTTGGCTTGGGATCCAGTGTCCACCAGTGCCAAAATTGTACAGTGCCCCTGTATTTGGACCGGGGCATAAAATCTTCCCTCCTTTTAATTAAAAGGAGCAAAGAAAATGTGCATTTTTGGCCAATTGGTGGGTTAATTTCTTTGCTTTGGATTCTGACAGAGGGGTGATTTGGGCTGGGTTTTGTTTGGGATCTCGGGAACCTGTAAGAAAAAGGTGGCAATTGGATATGGGGGAAGTTTTGGGCTCCCCTGGTTCTGAGTCTGGGCTGCCCCCCCCCCCCTTTTGGAGGCAGTCACCATAATCGGTTTGACCAAGGTGATTTTCTTGCTGGCCATTCTGGGGTTTGATGATGGGCGGTTTTAACTCAGTCCCCCATCTACCCAGTCCTGATAAGGATCTCTTGGGACCCATTTTTCTTTGGGAGGAGTTCCCCCATACCTGAAGGAGAAGATCCTTTTCCCAGAATCCTCTGAGGCGCCTCTCCTTCAAATTGGAAGATTTGCACCTCCTCCACAAAATGGGCCTTTTTAGTCACTTTATTTCTCCTACCCGCCCTCTGTTCCTTAGGTTGCAGATTTTCGGGGGCAGGAGATTTTGGTTCCGGTTCCTGGGTTTCCAGGGGCTTTCCACAAGTGGGGAAGGAGGCTTCCTCTAAGGCTTTACACCCCCTTTCCCCCTTTGCCTCCTCCCTGGGAACCAGTGGGTTGTCAGGGTTCTTCCCCTGTCATTGTTCTGGAGCACCAAACCCGTGATTTGAGGATTTCTGAGTCACCATGCTCATCTGAGGGTTCTGTTGAGCCCTCAGCATGCGACCCAGATACTGTGCCATGTTCTGGACCTGGTTCTCCAGTTGGGACACCCGGTCTGGCTGGTACGGGTCCTCTGATCTACCTTTGTTTGATCATGGGAAGGGTAACTGTCCCTTCTTCTGTAATACGCTTGGTTGGGATAGTTTTGGTACCCCTCCACCCTTGGCCTCCCCTCTCCCGGATTGGGCTGTCGGGGCTCAGGAAAGTGGGGAAAGAAAGAATGGTTGTTTTGGGGGTTGAGGTTTGGCGGGTACCCGGGAAAGAAACTTGGCTCGGCATTTGGGGGATTACTGCCCTCCTGGGGAAAGTGTGGAGGGAAGTTCCCTGGGTTGGCAGCTGCCTGCTTGGATCCCCCCCCTTGGGCTGGAGGAGTCCACACATAGCCCAGGATGGGTCTGTTGCCCTTGTAACAGGGGCTGATGTAGTCAGAGGAGTTAGGGGTCCCATTTGTGGGGTTACCTCCCTGACTCCCTGTTTGGGATTGGCCCAAGGGCCTTCTGGGTCTGGGGTTAGTGGGCTTCTGTGTTGGTTTTGGGCTTTTGTTAATATTTTTGCTTTCTAGTGGCTTCTGCACTTCATAGATGCGAGTTGCTCGTTCAATGACCCAGTCTAGTGATATTTTCTCGTGAAAGTCCCTCACTAGCTGGGTCATAATGTATTTAGGGAGGGGATGAAATAAGGTATTGAGAAATTCCCTACTGTCAGTGCGCACCCTCCTGGTGGTCTGCGCAAAGGCACGTTTAAGTTCTTGGACAAATTCTTGTCGGGCCTGGTCTTCACCACATTGCAGGTTGTAGGCTGCCTTGCGGGCCTCTTGAGGGTTTCTATGAATAGAAAAATGCTTCAGGATGGCCGCCCTGTAGGTGGACCATCTTGAATGGTTCTGATCCTCCAGCCCCGCAAAGAAGCTGGAGTACTCAGGTGAAAATGTCCACTTTAAATACTGAATACAGCTTTGGCTGTCCTTCTGGTGGAAAGTCTCCATCATTTACTCAAACAATTCAAGGTGCTCCCAAACTGAATATTTGGCATTTTTGTGGTAGGGCGTGATGACGCTCCTAATCGGTTTTATTTGCTTCAGGGGATCTTTGAGTAAAGCTCTCTTAACTTTGTTGGCCTTTTTAGTTCTGGTCAGCCTGGTCCACTCATCCTCTGACTCAGAGGCACTGCTACCAGAGGTGGTTGTCTGATCTTCTAGGCTCTCCTGGATTCTGCAAGTTTGGGAATGGCTGGCAGAATGTGGGGGCATTGCCTCTTGGGACCTGTGGTGCTCAGAAGAGTCTTCTGACTCTCCCTTGCTCCCAGGATTGGCTGAGTACCCCTGCCCCCACGATCCTAGCTGGGAAGAGGTTTTTAAGATGCTCTTAGTGGGCCTAGTCTTATGGAATTGTCCACTAAATTTCACTAACTGATCTCTAGGTAGGTGATATTTCTGAGGATCCAGTTCTCTGATTCTCCCCTCACTGGAGTCTCCCTGATCAGAGAGGCTGGCCCTAGCACTTGGGAACCTGTACATAGATGATCTATTAGCCCCATATTTCCCATTGTTTTGAAGTCTACCATCCCTGTGGCCCTCGGCCCTTGGTTCATATGAGCCAGTGGACATGAGGGTGGCAGAGTCCATGGAATTGAAGGGATTAAAGTCCCTGATGCCAGGGTTCCTGAGGTTATGCTCAGGGGTTTCTCTCTCCCATCTTACCTCATCTTTTTCAGCCCCTACTCCCTGATGACATTCCAGAATCTGACCATTTTGTTCCTCTATTAAGGCCTAACTGGTCTCTATGAGTTGTTCTTGCATGGCTATCTGTCTATGGAGCCTGTCATTCTTTTAACAGAGAGCCTCATTGTCTCTGTGCTTCCTGCCTGAATTGGGAGTATTGGGCCAATTCTTGCTGCAGGAGACTCACCTCCTGAGTTTGGTCCTTACTGGTTTGATTATTCTTTGTAAGAGCATCCTCCACCGCCTGGTGTGCTCTAACAGCTTTTCATAATCCATTTTGATTTCACCAAGTTCTTGAAGGGCCAGGTGATTCTCTTCTAACTTAGTTTTTAAATGGCTGACTCCCAGGCCTAAGGCGTCCCTTTCCTGAGTTATAGTGCCCCTCTGTGCAGCCAGGTCGTCCCTCTGTTTTTTAAGGGCACCAGCTTTCTGCCGCTCTTCATCATACTCTGTTTGGGATTGAAGGTCTCTAATAATTAATTTAGTATTCTCCTCTTTCAATTTGTCTATCTGGTCCTGTATGATGACCACCTGTTCTGCGCAGACTCTGTTAAAAGTTAATTGTTTTGTCAGTTTTTGTTGGCTCTGTTTTAAAGAGTCCATCCTTTCTTGACACTTTTTCTGCAGTTTAAGTACCCCGGCATCTTGATCTGCATTCTTTTGCAGTAAGAGCGTCAGTTCTTCTTGCAGTTTGGTGGCATACTGCCTTGCCTCTGTTTCAGCTTCTTGGCTACTCTGGAGCCTTTGCTCTGCAGAGTCAAGATTAGTCTAGATTTTCTCTAGGGATTGTACTTGCCTCTTTGCCAGATCTAGGCTTTCAGCATATTTTTCCTGTATTACTACAATATGGAGGTACAGGTAAGCCGCTATTTTGGCAATTTTACATTGCTCTTCTTTTACTTTTGGGGCCATATATAGTTCACTAAGTGCCTGGTGTAATGGACCCTGGTCCTGCCATGTATCTAAGTCTGTGGCAGTGACTTGTTGTTTGATTTCCTGCAGCCAGACTTTCTCATCCTGCTCTACTAATTCACCCCTGACAAACAATTTGTGCAGTAGGTGTTCCCTTGCAATATTGATTTCCACTGGGGTCCACTGGGGTCGCCATTCCGGAAATATTAATTTCCTTCTGGCTTATTTCAGGGTATATTTACTTTTTCAAACAGGCCTGATTTCTAGAGTATTTATTTTAGGGGCGCTTAGACAGTGTAGCACAGTACTCATACCACACAAAGTATTATTACTCTGCAGGTTAGACTGCTGTGTTAGACTGTCACGGGTGGCAATCAATCAAACCCAAGACTCGAGCCCCCAGATTTGTTAAGGATTTCAATCAGGTGATAAACTTTGCTCTCGGCCTAGTGTACAGTGCAATAGAAAAACGTATTTGATATATGGATTCAATTATTTGAAAGATGTACCACACTTATCACACCGCTTATTTAAGAATACCCCGGGTCACGCTGGACCAGGAATCAGGCTGGATTGTAAAAGGTACTATTTATTTATTTAAGATCAAAATATCAATATATATATTTTAATAGGTAAACAACAATCACCAATGGGGTGACATAACACATGTCTTTAATACACTAGGACTAAGTAATGAGCAAAACAATTGCATCACAGAAAATAATACTTTTGTGTTAGTTTCAGATCAGATAGCACAATGATTAGAAATTCCCCCTGCAGCACTTCTCAACCCCCCAATAGGCAATGCAAAGAGATGGAAGGAGAGAGCAGGTATTCAGGAATAGTACAGGTCAAACAGTGTCTCACTTCCCCCTTCCTCCCTTACATAGAAAGAGAAAAGCGAAGTGGGCCTTTCAACTGTCAGAATGACTTTTAAAGTGGCTGAGCAAGACTGTGTGGAGAAATGCTTTAATTGTTGTAAATTCCTATGGGAGCCGCTTTGAACAGTTGCACACAAGCATAAGCAATATTTTAGTCAGCAGAAAACATTTGTAATTTTAAAATCCAAGTCGGAAGCAGTTTGAATCTAGTTTACACGTGTAACATTTTCTCAGGATTTTAAAATCACGGCAAACTTTTCCGTGCGTGATATTTGCGATAAGGGGAGAACCACACTGTTTTGAAATGCGGATAGATGTGTATGTTAGCTAGTTAACAAGTAGGAGTTGAAATTTCGTTTCTATCACATAAACTGAGGGAGTTATAGCGATTTTAGTAAAGGTTGTTTTTGTGAGATAGGCGCGAGAATGGAAAGAGGCTTTAGTTTTAAAATCTGAAAATATTGGCTATGCACTAGAGCATCCAAGCTAGGCCACCAGGATGGCACAGGTAAGAGTCAAGAGTAAGAGTGAGAGTGATTTGCGACTCAGTCCTGGTTCCTGGTTCCTCACTGTCCACCTTGGAGCGCTAGGCTGGTCCCTCGAATGAAATTAATAGATCAACTTGAAAAATGACTAGGAAAAAGATGCTTTTACAGATAGACAGAATAAGATTTCACTACAGATTGTAACAATATTACTGATTATGGAAGTAAGGATAGTTCAGAGGTTAGGAGGGGCAAGATAATGCACAGGAATCAACAATTTCAAGCTTTCTGTTAATACTCACAAAACGGATTTAAGATTTTGAACTGTCAGGATTCTGGACCGTCAGGATTCTGGACCTATCATGGACTGACAGCTGGGCACATCGGACTGGACAGGGTCAGCAAGGCGCTCTGGTCACAGCACGGCACAGGACTGGACAGGGTCAGCAAGGCACTCTGGTACAGCACGGTACAGGACTGGATGGGATCTGAGGATATTTCAATTCTGCAGGCAAGCAGTAACAGCACAGCCTGGCTGTATTATGCTGCTCCCCCTAGGCTTTTGGGGTTCTGTTCTAGAAGGTGAGGCCTAGCTGAGGATAGTTCAGCTATGCAATAGGCCTTTGCTTTACCAAGCTTCTGGAGTCTGGAACAAAGAAGACATAGATTTCAGCAGCAGGGTGCTCCGCCAGCATCAGGAGGGTGAGTGGATCTGTCTGTCCCTATGTCTGGTCAGCTGTCTCTATTTATGCTATAACATGACATCATAAAGGGGGGGTGTGGGCCGGTTTAGCTAAGCTTGCCCCTTTGAGCTGGGGTAGGGTCAATACTTCATCTCCGCCTTGCAATTGTAGTGATTGGCTCAAGGCTGGGTGATGTCAGGTTTTATGATTTGCTTTACAATCCTCAGAGACCTCCCATTAGCCATTGTTCTCCAATTCTGATTTTATATTAAATGTATATTTCTGCATTGGTCACCTTTATACAAATCACACATAAAGATGCCATATTCTACATAGCAGCTATTCCTCAAAACCATGCAGTGGTGGGATATTGTCTCCCCTTTCTACAGATTTGTGCCCTTTTCGCTATGAACCCACTTTCCGATTTTTCTGCAAATTTCCACAAATATGCATATTTGACATAGGGACATGCGTGTAAATTTTCAAAATTCTAACCGTCATACATTTTGCATAAAATCACATATCTTGCCATTCCTGTCCAGAACATGTCACACAGTTCTGCCGCTTCTTCACACGTGCAGCCAGAAATTAATTTAACAGCTCTGTCATTTTTATATTTTTCACAATTCTGGATAGCAAGTTATAATTTTTTTAAAATGTGTTCTTTGTTCAGGTTCAGCAACAGATGGTCGCTTGGCTCCAGCCCTTTGTCTCTCCTGGGAGCCCAAGGCATCTCCTTCCTTGCTTGCTCCTTCCAGAGGCCATTTAGCACCACTTTTCTCACTTCCAATTTCCTGTGCTGGAGGATGTCCATTGTTTAGTCCTGGGCTAACCAGCAATTAGCACCTCCCGGCGAGGAGGAAACCTGCCTTTCCAGTTCTTGCAGCTCAGCCAGGTTTAATTTAATTGTTAAATTCTTTTGGTTTTTCTTTCGCACAAAACAAACCTGTTGCCTCAAATAACAGATAGATTTCTCATTCAAGATTTTAAACCTATGGGATCAAAAACAACTACAATATGGGTTACTATCAGTAACAGGCCTCTTATATTACAAACATTTGACTTTTAGTTTATAACATGTTAAAGTTTAATCAGGAAGGCCCCTGACAGCTGTCATCACAGATCCACAGGCAGGCCACTTTTGCTATAAAGATCTCTTTATGCTCTTAGCCTTTCAGGACCTTGTAAATTCACAGTGATTCCTTAAACTAAATGAATTGTAGCACACAGTGAACATTTTGAATATTTGGAAGGTGTTTTCTACCGGCATTCTGAAGTTTCAGCAGCAAAGAAAAGGTAATTTAAAGCAATATTGGAGTTTCATTTAGCAAAACACTGCTTTTTCCTTCTGCACTCCATGTTCAATTGTTGTGGAGCCCAGTGACACATTTCAGTAGTGAGAGCTCTGTTCCACTACCGACAACATGCATGGCAGATTGGCAGCCATCTTTCTGTGCATTGAAAAGCATGATTTTCAGGGGTTTGGGTGCGCACAAGGGTTTTACGGCCCTTTTTCTGTTTCTGGCACCACCATAACGGAGTGATGCAGCATAGCAGAGCAAAAGTGGGTCAATACATCCCACAATACGCAGGGCTTCTCTGGTGCGGTAGTGACGGTTCCTGTAACAAATCAGAATTTTTGTTCAGACCACAGTGCCAGAAGGAAGACATAAAAGGTGCCATGCTAGTGCTAAAGCTTGAAAAGGTAGTGATACGCAAACATATGGTGATTGTTAGCAGGAAGGTCAACGACAAAATGGAGTGGCGTAAAGTGTTACGCATTGACCCAACACTGGAGTAACGGATGAACAATTGTTGTCCAATGGGGAGTAGGAGGGAGTGATGATGTTTCAGCCACAAATACCCTGCCCAGTAAAAGTAGTACCGATACTCACAAAACTGGTAAAGAAGGGAAGCAGGTACACAGATAAGGATCTCAAAAGGGTTCCAGAAAAACTATGGACACATCCCCATTATGTAAGGGTATTAAAAGGGGTTGGGGCAGTAAAGATAAAGTGAAAATATGCAGCCCCGAGCAAAGCAATACCTATTATCCAGAGAAGCAGATGATGGAATATACTTGAATCTACGTTCACTATGGCAGCAGAACATCATACAAACATCCACATCACCATGCAACACAGCTATATACCTTTTAAAAAAAATATAAAAGGGTGAGTCATGGAGATGTATACAGAATCTGCCTCCTTAACAATGTAGTTGAAGCAGACTTTTCCCTGGTACCGAACCTCGCAACAATACTGTGCAATATTCCAGTAGCAGCCAAGTACTTCACAAGAATTGGCCCGAAGAATGCCTTCTTTTCCATTCCACTATACTCCAATTCCTGATATTTGACAGCATTTATGTATCGGGGAACCCCATTTCAACACAATGGGCCTCATTACGACCCAGGCGGTAAGGGGTTTACGGCGCCGTAAACAGCGCCGACCCTTACCGCCTGAGTACGAGGTCCCTTAGCGCCATGGCGAATTTAACACCTGCTTTTAGCAGGTGTTAAAATCCATGGCGCTAAGGGACCATGGAGTTAATTACGCCACCGTAATTTACGGTGGCGTAATTAACGCCTTCCCCACTGCCATTATGCCCTATGGGGCAAAAATGGGAATGGGGAAGGGTAAATGGGGATTGGGGACTTACCGCCCCGCCAAGGTCCGAATGGGGCGGTAAGTCCGCCAACCACCATGGCGTAAACGTAGTTTACGCCATGGTGGTAAAGTCACGGCCCAGGCGGTAACTTACCACCTGGGTCGTGATGAGGCCCAATGGGTTGCTCAAGGGATATTGCGAATGTCCTAGCATTTTCAACAGAATGATACAAATGGACCTGACCAAATTACAGATGTTGAGCACAGTGATACCATATGTTGACGATTTGTTAGTGTTCAGTGCGACTGGGGAACAGTGTAGGGATGATTTGGTGCATCTCTTAACACTACCAGCAGACAAAGAATACAAGGTGGATAAGGCAAAATTACAATACTGCCTGGAGGAGGTTGTTTACTTGTGGCAAATAATGTCTTTATATTCCCCCAGTAATGTCTTTTGTCCTTTCCCCATAGGGGCCGGGGTGCCGTACCTGCCAACGAAGCGGCGCCAACCCGAAATGAGGAATGGTCCACCAACAGAAGACCGGTAAGTGTTATGGCGGAAAATTAGGCTTTCCTCATATGTTCCTTCTGCTCACCTTTTGTTTCTTCTTCTCTCCCCTAGGCGCAGAGATGTGGCAACCGGTGCAGACAGTCGCGGTGGAGCCAGAAGAACGACCGAGGACAGGTGAGTGAAGCGCGGTGCTGCAGCGAGCAACGCAGTGCTTTTAAATGAAAGTCTTTTCTCAGGAACGCTGGCGTGAAGGTTCCGGATGCAGGTAAGAAGTTTGAATACATTCTTGGTTTTCACCTTTCTCTTCTCTTCTTTCCTTACAGGTGTTCCAGGATCGAGGCGGGCGTGGCTGGAGACCAGATGCAGGAGCAGACACGGTGAGCGTTCAGCTGCTTGGATGCAGAACAACGCGAAGCATGAGCTACTGTCTGGGCGTGGCTTAAATAGCCCCCAAAGTAGTTCCAGGTAAGTATCCTTCCCTGGCCACGCCCGAGTGGCAAAATAGTCCCAATGAAAAAATAGTCCCTTTCAGGTCTCAGGGAGGCCTGAATCTTGCAGCATGGTCTGCATCAGGTAAGTGCACAAAACACCTTCCTTTATGAGCCTGGCACCCATGGTGCCAGGACTGATGTCCAACATGAGCCTGGCGCCAACGGCGCCAGGACAGAGTCCAAAGAGCCCCTATAAGGGGCCACTGGGCTTTTACCCGGGGGCATGATGCCTGCTCCCGGGGGTGCTGGGCCTGGCCTGGTGCTCCGGGGGTAGGCATCATGACAATATAATGCTACACTTGAATCTGCCTTAAACATCTCTGCACCTCTCAAACAAAAAAAGCCAAACCAATCACTCAACTCAACAAGTGGTTCACGCCTGAGTTAAAAATCCTAAGGAATACCAAAAGGACGGTGGAACCACATGGTGTCATAACAAAATCATGTTCACCGCCGCAGCTGTAACCTATAAAAAGGCCATCTATCCACTAAAAAAGAAGCGTACAACACCAGAATCCACAACGCCAAATCAAGTACCAAGGAGCTCTTTAGTATCCTAAAGGAACTAGAATCTCCAGAACCCCCTTCTGAGGACTGCACTAAGTGTGGGGCATGGTGCACCAAAATCCAGCAACCCTTGGCTGACAAAATCACCTTATTGATAAACTCGTCCTTCAAGTCTAATCAAGTCCCCAACAATCTCAAGGAGGCCTTGGTCATGCCTCTCCTAAAAAAAAACAACCTAGACCCAAAGATTCCAACACATTACAGGCCTATTACTACCGTCCCCTTCCTTTTAAATATACTGGATAGAGTCGCACATCTGCAAATCCAGAAGCACTTAGAGGAAAACAATTTATTAGGCCTTAGACAATCCGGCTTTAGGCCAAGACATGGAACAGAAACTGCTCTCCTAGACTTGAAAATCCAGATGGACGAGGCGAAGGACAAAGGCAAGCTGGTGATCCTTCTGCTCCTAGACTTGAAAGCGGCCTTCGACCTTGTCGACCACCAAATCCTAACTGGGCACCTTACCACAGCAGCAGCCTTCTCCACCAATGCATCTAATTGGGTCAACTCCTTTCTCTCCAATCGTACCACTCGAGTTTTTTCAACCTCAGCCTTAGCAGACCCAAACCCAACACATTGTGGAGAACCTGAAGGCTTGTGTGTGTCACCCACATTATATAATATATTCACGAAGTTCCTCTTCTATCGCTTGGACAACTTGGGTGTGATCTACACTAATTACGCAGATGACACCCATGTCCTCATCCCACTCACTGGTTGCTATGACGTGGACTCTAAGCTACTTAACATCTACCTAGAAATCCAGGCCTGGGTGGCCATCAACAGTTTGTGCCTTAATGATGATAAGACTAAGCTCCTGATTGTCGGCACTCAGGCATGCCTGAATAATCTTGACCAAAGGTACACATCCTTCAACATTGACGGTAACGTGATCAATGTTGCCAAGGAAATAAGAACCTTGGGGGTCTATCTCGACTCAACACTGTCCCTAAAGAAACAATTCAGCTCTGTGGTAGCCTCCACAGCCTACACCAACAAGCTAATCTGCAGTTGTAAATCCTACCTGTCTACTAGCAGTTGTCTAACACTTGCCAGAGCCTTAGTGTTGTCAATAATTGATTATTGCAACACACTTTTCCTAGGCTCCTCTGAACTTAACCTAAACAGGCTTCAGGTCCTACAAAATAATTCACTGAGTGCAGCACTCAACCTTCTCAGATCCAGCCACATTTCAACTTTCATACAGGATGCCAATTGGCTGTCAGTTTGTGATAGAATTACTCTCCGCATCCTGGTAATCATGCATAAATGCCTTGCGAACACAGCCCCCAAATACTTGTCAGATAAATTCTCTAAGTGCCAATCGTCTCGCACCACCAGATCTGCTCTTTCTCACTGCTTTGCAGTGCATAGGTTCAACCTAAAAACTGCGGGAGATGCCAGCTTCCCAGTCCAATCAGCCAAATGCTGGAACTCTATATCTCTCCCCTACAGACGAGATTCCTCCTTCCTGACATTCAAATCCAGAATAAAAAGCTGGTTGAGCAACAAACCTCTCCAATGAGGCTCCTATCATCTGTCTTTTTGCTGACACCCCTGAAACCTCCATCATATGTTTGCGTAAATCGTCGGTGCCTATCTGTAAATCTTTCTTGACATCAGACCTATCTGTAACCATTGGTCTTCCTAACTGTTATTGTGCTTTTTCTATATGTATGTAGCTGCTATGTTTTCCAGCGCCCAGTTCCCTCAGGGCTCGGTGCGCGATACAAATAATAAATAAAATACAAATATCTTCCAAGGAGCTCTAACAGGCTCCACTCATGCACTAACTTGTATGTCCATCGTTATTCACTCTGAACCAATGCCTTTTGTTTAGCTTAGATTAGTTAGCTATGCAACTCTTTTTGAACTGCACCAACCTTCACCGCAGAGATGAGCCCATCTGACCCTCATGCTCCCAGATCGACTTGAACCCAGCAACCAATTGCAGCCTGATATCACCTATGGCACATGATGTGCCATGTGGGCCGACCAATTGAAACTGTTATGTCGTACTGTATGTCATTTCATCACTCATGACGTTATTTTGGTTCATAAGGTGCTGCTCCTGCATTGTTTGGCAGAGGGCTCTCGGGCAGCAGAGTTCTCTGCTTGCAATTTATCTTATATAAATTAATTTCACATGCAATTATTCTCTTAGTCTCATTCCCTAGCGGGGGGTGTCCAGTTATTTGGTCTCTGGTATACGTGCAATGTTGGAGACGAGCCTTCATTTGGAGATAACTCTTGTGTGATATTCGTCGAGATACCCCCATAAATGTGGCGAGATCCAGGGCTTCCCCGGAAGGGTAGCTCCCACCTACGGCTGACTAGTCCCCAAACAAAACACGTATGCAGCGGAGAAGGTTTTGTGGGTCCCGGCTTTGCGAATACCCAACTGCTCTCCGGGATTGGAAATGAAGGGAGGCCCAGACGTTGTGGATAGACCGCGAACAGAGGCTCTTAGAAGAACACGGGCACATGAGTATTAATTGAATGGAAAACCAATGAGGGGATGTTGGAAGATTTTTTGTGGAGAATAATAAGGGAAGGGAACACGCATAATCTGGGTATGCATGTGTAGGATGAGTGTAGGAAAATAAGAGCTTCCTTTTAATGGCAATTATTTATATATATATGTACATATATGGAAGAACAAGGTGAACAACAGATCAGAAATGGGAACCTAGATCTGAACGGGGGTAGAAGGTGGTGCTGCATTGTACTGTCTTGACCAGTGCAGGTATTAAGTGGAGAAGAGATAAAAGTTGGAGCTCCATATAATTAGTGGGCTCGGGAACAAGTAGCGGTTGTTATTTTAGTTTGTTATCTTAGCTTATTGTTTCTAGAGTTTTTAAAATTGTGGAGTAGGACCAGTGGGGGTGAGGTTATGTGAATGGTAAGGTAATTGCAGTAGGGATGATGCTTTAGTTCGGCAGTAAAGGGTTGTGATAAAAGAGAAGGTATCAAGATTGATGTTTCTTGTTTCATTTTGTGAGTCCACTTTTCGGTTTGTTGTATACAATTTTAAATGGTTCATGTTTTATGTGATTGTCGATAAAAAATGTAAGTAATGTTTTAAAAGTGAGAAAACTAACAGATTGTTGTTGTTGGATCAGCAGTTAAGAAGAAGGTTCTTTTGATAAAGGGATACTGGAACATCTAGCAACATATTTGATGGCCAAGTACAAAGGGAATCAGATTCAAAAATAGAGGATAGGTGCTAGATTTGTGGAGGATGTTTGAGGAAACACCTACTACAAATAACAAGGAAATGGAGGCAGGGTCCCCAGTGATACCAAATGAGGGTGAGGGAAAGAAAGAGAAGGGGACCGATGAGCCTAAGAGTAGAAACCCGCTGCTCAACAGACCTGCAGAGGGATAAATTGATCCAGTATACGTACCTGGGGGAAATATGCCAACCACATCTGCCACTGCACCACCCCCTCCGTATTTTCCAATAACGACTACACCTGCCCCCATTGGGCCAACTACCTGGGATCTGGAAATAGTACTAACATCTACCCAGGCAGAATTGGGCGATTAACTCTGTGTGAAACCACATTGCCACTACTTGGGATAGGGCAACTGCCGTCACAACCCCCATTAAAAAGTTCCTCCTTACTGCCAGAAGATGAATGGAAATCAGGGGACTTCCTTCTTCGGATAGACAGTGGGCCAATAAAAACAGTTTGGGTAGAACGAGTGGGGGGGTAGAAAGGGTAGGATATGATACAGTGGTGTCAGAAAGAAAAGAGGAATGCTGGAGTGACTTTGACGAATGGGCAGTAGGGAGGATACAGCAGGTCCAGTCGACAACTCCACACATGAAAGAGGTGGAATTAGGATGGGAGGGAAGGCTCCAAACCATGCTGGGGAGAATGGCATTGGTGAAACAGAAAGGAACAAAAATGGCCAAAGGAAGGACTAAGACAACATTACAAATGCCCCTGATCCACAAAGGAGCAGGACGGCCTCATTATGTGCCCTGGGCAATGATGGATAAAAACAACCTCCTCAAGTCCCTCCCCCCCGCTCAGTGCGTGCGTGGGAAAATGAATCTATGCCTTTGAAAAGAATACCGCGGGGGTACCTCTAGCCATAGGGGACATTAAATGTCTGTTAGGATCCGCAGTGGGTGACCAAGCAGACTCAGTGTGGGTTGAGGCAAGATTCCCGGGGGTCACCACAGGAAATGATATACATGATGGGGCATCTTTCAACAATGTCCGGGCACAGGTTTGGAATGCACTGCGTAGAACCTTCCAGACACCCCTGATCTACCCTCTATAATGGAATGCAATATGGAGGATGAGGAAGATGCTGCGCAGTTAATTCTTTGGGTGTAAGAGAAGTGGCGGGCGGAGACGGGCACGTCCTGGGACCAATCTACCTCCCTATTTTACTTTATCATCAAAAGAGGCCTCCCAAAGGAAGTACAGAAGGACCTTGGTAAAATGGCTGGGATTGAAGCCAAAGGGTGGCCAGAAATATAGATCATTATAGTGCACCATTGCAGAAGGATCAATGAGAGGGAAAAAGAAATGGCCCAGAGGAGATTAGCAGAAGAAGTGAAGCTTGTACGAACTAAGTTTGTGAAGGTAGCGGCAGTAACAGCCGTGCTGCCCTCAAAGCAGAAGGGAGAAGAAGGGGGAGTGTCAGTGGCCAGCCAGGCTAGGAGGGTGCAGCACAGGCAGACAACAGCCAGGAACAGTGGGTGGAGATCAATGTCACGCTCACTTGATTCCCACGGAGGCGCAGGTCTGGCTTCGAGTGCAGATGCTTCTTCTATGGTGAAGCGCAGGACTCTGAAGATGGTCTCACTGGCTTGCAGGAATATTCCCCTGTGCGTGAAAAGGGAGTATTACCTACTGACGGAATAATGCTCAAGCCTCCCACTCCCTTACAGCCCTCCACGATACCCTTCCTCGATTCCCCGTGAAGTCTCACCTTAGGGTCTGGAAGGATGAGTTCTCCATCCTGCTTCTGATGCAGGGGCGCGTTGAAACCCAGTTACTTCACTTGATTGAGGATGATGGGAGTTCAAATAAGCTTGACTATTCAGGTAAGGTGCTGTAAGAGTTCTGTAGCAAGTTCAAAAGTTCAAGCCTTATAATAATGTTCATTGTCTTATTGCAGCAAGTGCTAATCGCTTATGTCTTTTTTCCCCTTATGGGCCGGGGTTCGGAATGCCGGAGATATGGCGCCGACCCGAAGTGAAACGTGCAGTTCCAGTAAATGACAGGTAAGTTCTGGATGAGCGTTCGGGTAATGTCTTTGCATTCGCTCATTCAATGTCTTTGTCTTTTTTCCCCATAGGGGCCGGGGTCCGGAATGCCAGGAAGCGGCAGGACCCGAAATGAAATGGGAATGACCCAACAGGTAAGTCTTAGAAGGAAACTGAGCTTTTCGTATTCCCTTCCTTCTCTCACCTTGTGTTCTTGTCTTTTTCTCTCTAGGCTCTGGGAAGTGGCTGCGGATCCGGATGATCGCTGCTGCAGATGGAGGTGCCCAGGAAAGGTGAGTGAAATGCAGCGCTGCAGCGATCGAAGCGAAATGCTTTTAAAATGATGTCTTCCCTTTCAGGATCGTCGGTGTGAAGTCTCCGTGATGCAGCTTTAGCAGGTAAGGTCTTCTTTCTCTCCAATTCTCTCTTAGCAGGTGACCCAGGATGCTGACAGGCGTGGCTGAAGTCCAGATGCTGGAGCTGACACGGTGAGCGTCCAGCTGCGAGGAGCAGAACAACGCGAAGCGTGAGTTGCTGATCGGGCGTGGTTTAAATAGCTTTGGAAGAAGTTCCAGGTATGTATCCTTCCACCGATCAGGTATGTATCCTTCCCCGACCACACCCAGGGGAAAGTAGGTCCACAGGTAAAGTAGTTCCATTCAGGCCTCAAGAGGGCCGGGATGTAGCAGCATGGTCTGCATCAGGTAAGTGCACCTTAAAACACTTGAACACATGTCTAGCTTAATGAGCCTGGCGCCTAAGGCGCCAGGACAGGGGTCCAACATGAGCCTGGCGCCTCAGGCGCCAGGACTGTGTCCAGAGGGCCCCAGCTTGGGCCCGCTGGCACTTCCCTGGGGGAAATGATGCCTGCCTCTGGGGTTGCTGGGTCGGACCTGGCTCCTTGGAGGTAGGCATCATGACAATCAACGATACATGGGACCCCAATGGCAAGGTAGGCCCACAAGAGGGGCAGGTGGGTTCCAGGGACAAAGAGGAGGGACAGGGAGCTACAGAGGTCAAGAACAAAGGGGGGGTGGGCCCAGACCCTTGTTGGTCATGCAAGAGGTGGGGCCATTTTGCAACAGAATGCTGTATTCGTCCGGTGGCTAATTATCACAATAACCAGAGATACAGCAGTGAATCACAGCATGGGAACCCACACCCTGGTAGCCCGTATGGACTGCCCATAGGACCCTAATAAACAGATGGGCAGCCAGACAGTAGGCCTACACCACAGTATAATACACTCAGACAACCCCTACACTGTCTACAGACGTGCACAACTCGCCAAAATCAAATGACACACACACACACACAAACCCATTTGCCACACCAGCTAATGGTGCACCAGCCCCTTATCAAGGAACGTGTGTGCTCAGTGAAAATGTTTTCTCTTGCCCCGGAACAGGCACACACCCAGACTTGGACAGCCCACAGAGAGCACTGCATGTGCAGTCCTATCAACTACCTTACACCCGGACAAGGAAACACTGGTGGGGGTGGAGATAGGGAATAAACAGTTCATCTTTATGGTGGACTCGGGGCAGAGTAATCATGTCTATGTGAAGGTGATTTCCCCGTTATATGGCAAAAATGTTGAGATGCATGGATTCTCTGGGGCCGTGATCATGGTTCCTTACACAGAGGTTTTTGGTGTTAAAATAGGGGGGGAAACAGTTAGAGCACCCCTACTCCACCACGAGAATTCCCCTGTAAAGGACGAGACTTACTTAGTATGTTGAACATGACCATAGTATTCACAAAAAGGGGTATGTTCCACCCCCGGCATGTGCCCGCTTCGAGCAATGCTACTAATACAGACGATAGCAAATGAAATAGCCATCTGAGGTGTGCAAACAAATGCATGTATGTGTGTCTATGTCATACAAGTATCAGCAAGAGTAGTGCCAGAAATCATGTGGAAGGAGTGGAGAGTACCATCTGATTTAGTATTGTGCCCAATGGCCGCCCCCGAGATAATGCCCGGCACTGTTCTCTCATTCGATCTACAAGGTGTACAGGTTTCAGCAAAGCGTATTGTAGCAATTGGTATGCACACACACGGGTGCGAGTGGCGGACAGTTTTGTGCATTGACACAAATATACCATTGTGTGAACTAACTGATGAAGAGCTGTTCACCGACAATGACACTGATGGGGAAATCATAATGGAAATATGAATGCCCTGTGACATAATGGTACAACACAGATGAGTGACAAACCCCCTCATGGCCATTGTTGGCGCATCACCATATTTTGGCAATACAGACCTGCAGCAGGTGCTACGCTATTTGTGGACAAGGAACCCCCATGATGTAGGATTATTGAAAGAAGTACCCCAATATAAATAAAATTGAAACCAGGTGCTGTCTTGCCCAGAGTAAGACAATACCCTTTGTCCAGAGAAGCAGAGGAAGGAATAAAAACGACAATACATGCACTCTTACAGCAAGGCATCATTGTCCCCTCTAACTCCCCATGCAATACAGCCATTTATCCGATCAAGAAAGCATCAGGGAGGGCGTGACGAATGATCCAGGACCTCCGCCCCCTTGATGACATTGTTCAAAAAGAGTTCCCTCTTGTCCCAAACCCTGCGTCAATTCTGTGTAGTATCCCCAAACAAGCATCTCATTTCACAGTGGTGGACTTGAAAAATGCTTTTTTCTCAGTTCCCCTTGATCCAGAATCCCAATACCTTATCACCTTCACAATAGGGGGGAGGAGATATAAACACTGCAGGCTGCCCCAGGGGTACTGTGAGAGCCCAAGCATTTTTAACAGAATATTGCACAAAGACCTTGGCAATATTGAAGTTCAAAGCACCATTATTCAGTAATTCAATGATATACTGGTATGCAGTGAGGGGGAAGAGGTATGCTGTAAGGACTCCATTACCCTGCTCAAATTGTTGGCTCAGAAAGGGTATAAAGTAGACAATAATAAACTGCAATACTGTCTAACAGAGGTCCTATACTTGAGCCAACTGATCTCAACAGATGGTAAAATGATAGTACCTGACAGGGCGGCAACAGTAGGTGCTGCAGTCATACCACATACAGTTAAGGACATGCAGAAGTACCTCGGAATTTGCAACTATTGTAGGGCATGGAAATTGGACTATGCCACCTACACATGACCCCTATTGCAGGGACTAAAAGAAGCCCAGAAAGACAAAACATCAATTACATGAATCACAGAAATGCACACCGCCTTCACAACATTAAAGGAACTAATATCACAGCTCCCGTCTTAGCCACACAAGACTATGAACAGGACTTCTACCTGTTCTCACATTCTAACAGCACATTGATGACTGCAGTTTTGACACAAAAAAACATCCTTGGGCCACAAGCCACTAGCTTGTTACAGTGGCACACTTGACTCCATAATGCAAGGGCATTTAGCTTGCTAACAAGCTCTCGCAGTTGCTGCCTTCGCGATTGAGAAAAGGGCAACATTTGTGATGGGATGCTCTGTCATGTTGTTCATTGCACACTCCTTGTTTAAGGATCAAAATCTACACTTACCACCCAGAAACCAACAGCTTATGAGATAATCATCTGAAGCCCAAATGTCCACATATTACAATGCAAAACAGTGAACCCGGCCACATTCCTCACATAACCATGCAGTTAGAGGATGTGTAAAACCATGATTGTGCAACTTACGAGGGAGAGGGGGGTGGCATTCCCAAAGCTAGTGAAATTGCCCTAGAAGAGGGAGAGGTATACTTTTAGATGGATCAGCATCTAGCTGTTCGATGTTAAATACCCATCCTGCTCTGCACCATACTGTAATGGTTGAGAGCAATGATTTCATTGAAGGAGAGCCTGTTTTTGGAAAGTAAAGATCTTGGCTTCCACATCCCTCACCTGCCTTAAGGTCTGTGGCTGCTTACTTTAGCTTTAGCTTTAATTCACCCATTTAATTTTAGCACTTTTCTATCTTACACCTTGCAATTAGCACTTATCATGTACATCTTTCCTTTGAACATTTTATCCCTAGACAATATGTTGGCTTAAGTGACTAGGAGTCGAGGTGCTTAGATAGATGCTGCTTTGCATTATGCCATTTATAATTTGCCGGACTACTGGTTCAATGGATGGCTGCGGTGTGTGGGCAGTGTGTCTGGTGTCCTGCTGACCTGCTGATGATCTTTGTGGAGGTGCTCATTTTCCAAAAAAGGGTCTGTTGTCCATTGCACTGCCGGCAGGAGGAGGAACTATTCCTTAAAAACTCACCAAGAGCACGGAGTGAGCACGGTGTGCGGGCAGTTTGTCCAGTGTCTCCAGTGTCTCCACATGGCCATTTTGAAGCCTAGTTCAAATGGACTTTCTTTGACATAAGCACGTCGGCAGACCTGCATCTGACAAATAACAGTTTGTCTAAACTAAATAACTGGTTACATGAGTGGCACTCTAAGTATTATTATATATGCCACCCATCTTTTTCTTTTTCTTGTGATTCATTTTCACTGCATTTCGGATTGATTTTCTTCCTTTTTTTGCTGTTTTGAATTTTCTCTCTCTTTATTGATTGAATTTGCAAATTTTGATTATTAGCTTTTTTGCTTTTATGTAATTCTAATTGAATTTTGTGTTTGAAAACTGTCTTCCTTTATGTTCGGATTTTGCTGATTTTAAAATGTGTTGTTTTTTCATTTCAAATATAATTAATAAATTGTTAACACATTTATTTCTTGGATTGTTTTCAGTATCTATACAGGGTTTAATCATTTATGATATCTGTTTAGGATACACATCATTAATTGAAATCAATTTACATTATTTTTCAAAACAAAATGTATAGCTCAGTGGATACCATTGTTTGTCTTCCTTCCTTTGCGGCATTGGTGAGGATTCAATCATCGCTAATACAGTCTCCAAATAAGTTTATGCAGTAATTGAGAGACATACGCAATAGATTGTTTTGATAGCAGGTGCACATCCTCTTAAAACTATCTTCACAAAACTCTTGTTGTTCGTTATGACAAAGCACTAAAAGCTTTTTTCCTCATTCTACTGAAATGACGGGGAAAAAGAAAACCTTTAGCCATAAAAGTGACTATAACCATCGGTGACTGAAGGAAAAGTCAGGCCCCACCCCCTCAGTGGATGCTCTGGTTGTAGTAGTAATGGCAGTGAAAGAATATCTGCACAGTAACAATCAAAGGGATGTGATTAATAAAAGTAATCTGTCAGTGAAAAATGACTTCCTTCTTTAGACCCGAGTCCCCACATGAAGCATCGCCTTTAATAGATATTGAAATGGAAGTGGAGGTGCATGCACTCATACTGAATACCATAGAGAGTGAACGGTCACAATCATTGATCGATAATAACTCTCTCTTAGAGTTATGCTACTCGCTCCAGAACCCGGCTGCAGCGGATTGTGTAAATACACATGTGGGACAGTGAGAGGTGGCAGAGCACCATTCAGAACTTCCAACAGGGTCCCGGCTATGGCCTCCTAATAGTCAGAGGCAATATGCTGCTCCTAACTTATCTATTAAAAGTGATCACAATATGAGTGGTATTAAAGAAAGGGATGATCAGAGAGACATCACCCACTTTTTGACTACCAATTAGTTTGCACTGAACATTATATCAAAAATAATGCAGACAATCACATGAAGACTAAAAAGCCATCAAGGAAGATGTCAGTAATATGCAAGAAACTGTGAGGAAGAATAGTAGGAGTTTGCCAAAAGGAAAACACAAACGGTAGGAGTGCAAACCGAGACCGATGAACAGGTCTGGAATTCAGTGATGAATTTGATGCAGAGCAACTTCTATCACAGAAAGAAGTAAGATAAAGTAGATAGCAAATAAGACAGTGAGCAGTGATAGCATAAGGAGAAACAAAATGTGGGATGTATTAACCCTCCCATCCGAGCCCTGCAACAGTACTGTGCATTGCTGGCAGCAGAAGCATCAGAATGACCACTGGAAAGCATGCTGCTCGCTCAAAACCATCCAAAAAAAAAATGTGCAGTAAAAATCTGAAAGATAGGCTGCCATGCACTTTTGCCTATATTAGTGAGCACAGGAGACCACTGCCTAAAACCACCATTGGGCTACACACACAGTAGCCTGAAACCACTTGGAAATAGCAATACTGATTGCCAAAAGCAACCCAGAGCTGTTTGGGAATTCATTTTCTTGATTGTGAAAATGTGCTAAAATCATGGCTCAAAAATCACCAAAAAGATCCAACCTTCTTGTTGGGTGTTCCACATTATTCTATTGCAAGAATCCACATAAATACAATGTCAGCAAGAATCATATGCTATCAAGCTAAATCTCCTTTTAAAGATACTGATGTAAAGACAGCTGTCAAGAATAGGTGTAGTACCGTTGCTCACCACTACCAGAAGCCGGCGTTTTAAACAATTTCTTTGTAAAAGTTAAACATGGAACCCCAAACTATGCCAAGGAATACTGGCTATCAGAAGCCTAAGGGGTAGAGACAATTTAAAACTATATTCTGAAATGACTTGAAGGAAGCAATTGTTTAATGTATGTATTATAAATGTGGGTTATATTGTAAGAAAACACAAATTGTAAACATTGGTTGCAGAGTTAAAAAGTGTTCTCACACTGGGATCAAACAGAGTCCACACCTCCCACCTGGACAAAAGAAGCTTCCTTCTTTCCATGGGAACCCTTCACAGCTGGCCTTCCTACCAACAGGAGAGGAGGAGAGTTCCCCTGCTGGCAGGAAAAAGAGACAATGGATTCTTTCAGCTGAATAGAATATGCTGATTTGGGGGTGCCTTGTCAACAGCTGCTCTAGCAGGAAGGCAGGCCATGTGACCATCTGACTCACCAAGCTTCTGGGGGGCGGACAAGACTGAGATGTGAATTGAATTACAAGCAAATTTATGTTTTATGAAATTGCTTATAACAAATTTTACCGAGCTGACAGAAATGTGTAACTTTGATATTCTTAAAATGACAAATTCACTCACAATTCAAGACTAAGCTGGACGCCGGGTGATGTTCTGAGACCAAACCCCAAGATTTATTAATATT